>NC_056745.1:82016361-82316361 GCF_019279795.1 Protopterus annectens | reverse complement strand
TAGTAATTTGTATGCCTCACTGGTGAGCCAGGGTTTTTGGTTGGCTCTGATGGTTACATCATTCAGGGTAGTGACATCCTCAATACATTTTGTGATTATCTCACAACTGTTTCAATGTCCTCATCCAAATTAATGCATTGATTTGTGGTGGCAGCCTCTTTGAATAGATTCCAGTCAGTGCATTCAAAGCAGTCTTGCAGATCCGAGCGACCACTTTCAGGCCAGATCCTTATTTGCTTCATCAATCCAGTCTCCCAATGAAAACAGACTTAACATGAGCAACAGTAAACTTCTCTGGCCTTAAACTCACATTCATTAAAACTGCATTTGTACCTGCATTCACAGAAAATGCACATGGCCAGCGGCAGATTACCTGTACCTTTGAGCTGTTTTCAAACCATGAACCCCCTGCACACATTTTTAGGATTATGCATAAATGCATGTGTTTTTTAATTCACCTTCCTGATTGTTTTAAATTATATTCCTTATTTAAAATAGCACTGTTTGATAGAGAGTACTTTAAATTTCTATTTTTTAACATTTTTCCAATAAGCACTGAAACAAAACACGTGATCCAGTAATTTCAAAATTACCCATTTCAGTACATTTCAAACATAAATGCCACTCAGATTGTTGTCATTATAATTCGCCAGCATCAGTCAATATGCATAATTTTGTCTGAAGTAAAAATCATCTGAATAATTCCACATTGAGGAGATCTGTAACTAATCAAAAGGTTGTTGCTGGCAAACAACTTTACATTTCAGTGCTTAACCTGAAAATCGAGCGCTTGCTGCCTTTGAAGTATAAATTGCCTATGTTACATTAAAAAATGGTCTGTGTCAGCAATCGATCTACCTGTTGTGGGAAGAGAACCCAAAACCTTCTGCACTAAAAGTAAGTATGCTTCCTGTTGCATCACTGACACTAAACAGTATAATAATGAAACTCTATGAATGAAATTGTAATCTTCATGATTACAAAAGGGAAAAATAATAAAATGAAACTAAAGGTGACCGGACAGTTGGTGTGAAGGTTTAAGGAACTTGCTTGCTAACACTTAAGATCAGAGTTTGACTCTGAGCAAAGTCACTTAACTAGACAGTGATCCTAATTGGGGCATTTTACGTACACACACAGTAAGATTTTGATTTAGTCATATGCCAAGATATCTGATGATGGGTATGATTTTAGCATTGTGGTTGTTTAAGTTCTTTATCCAGACAGTCTTAGTGCATTTTGATAGTTTTTGATCGGTTACAAAGAGCATGGATTTGTTTTTTAGGGTTAAGAAGAAGCTTTTCAGAGGAGCTTTTCAGGGGAGAGCCATTTAATAAAATCAAAAACTCCTGATGCGGTTGATCTTGGATGTCTTGTTGACTACAAGTGGCTCTACAAAGGACCACACCATCAACGTATAGTAACAGCTAAAAGTACTACACGTCAAAAAGAACTTTATTCACAAAAAATGTGAGTGAGACTAGGACAGAGTCCTGTGGAATGCTAGACTATGCAGTGGCTTCAAGGGAGAAGGACAACTTGACTTTAACTCTCAATGTTCAATTTATAAGAAAATCTTTGACCACTGGGTAGCCTTTCAGTTGATGCCTATATCTATAAGCAGGGAAGGTAATGTGGTGTGATCAACTGTGTTAAATGCCTCAGCCAGGCCAATAAAAGGGTCACCTGTTATGTTCCCTCTGTCTATGTTGGGCAGGATATCATCTGTTAAGAGTCCAGAGAATGGTTAATATGCTCCTACCACTCAGAATTCATGTTGTCTTTGTGAGAGAAGGTTGTATTGTTGCAGCCTGGTGGTGAGTTGACTGCAAATAATTTTCTCAAGAATTTTATTTGGGTAGGTAGAATAGAGATGGGCTAGACTGGGCAACGGATGAGGGCTAAACATCTTTGGAAAGTTGTGTGACCACAGTTGCTTTCTAGATGCCAGCCAAATCTGACACAGCACTACAAACAGCAAGCACACACACAGAAAAAAAACAAACAAAAAAAAACACTGATTTAATCCAAGACTTAGCATAGAGGCAACAGTATACAGTCAACAGTAAGTGTTTTCTTCATAATGTCATGGATTAAACTAGTGTTTTTTTTGCTTTTTTTTCTGTGTGCTTGCTGTTTGTAGTGATTTGCCAGATTTGACTTCAGCATTAAAATCAACATCTGTTCTGTCGACACACTTGCGGAGACTGACAAACACTGGAGATAGAAAGTATTTCCTTGCCCAGTATTGTGTGATCTCAGAGTTAGTATGGGTGTGAGGGGCTGGGGTAACAGGTAGCTTTGCCTCCCCTTTAAAAAAAAATTGTTGTTCAAAAACATTGACACACCCAGATGCTGACTTTTTTATTATGTCAGCATTAGCGACTTCAGCATTTGAGTGTTTTGAAGATTTTAAGTACACCCATAAATTTGTCTGTCTATCTATTTATCTTTATATAAAACACAGTAAAAAGTCCACAATGCTTACAATCACATGACTCAAATATACATACTCTGCCCCCCAAAAAAAGTACAAAAATGATTTGTTTTAAATACCAGTATTACTATAAAATCAATTAACTGCGGCGGTGGTGCTGCGGTAGCATTGTCGCCTCACGGTAAAACACTGTCCTGTTCGATTCTCAGCTAAAGCGTCTTCTGTGTGGAGACATGCGTGAATGGGCGTACCTATGTTGAAGGTTATGCATCAGAGCTGGCAACTCGGTACGTAAAAATCTACTGCCAATCATTAGCGGGCCTGGGTTCCACTGTGGCGACCCCTAACCGGGAAAAGCCAAAAGACACAACAACAACAACTATAAAATCAATTGTTTTTTATAAGTGCTTCACATTGTTGTCTCATAAAATGCATATAAAATCTCTGCCTCAGTCAGCGTTGGGTGCCTAAACACATCCCAGAACACCAGCCAATAAAATTATTTGACTTCAAATTTATTTTTTCTGACCCTACCCCTAACATATTGGATGATATTAGGTGCCCCAGGCTTAATGAGACAGTGCATTTTATATGCACTTTTAAGAGACATAAAACTAAAGTGTCATATCCTGACCCATACTTTAAGTAACACACTGACAAATAATATGGCTTTTCTTCACACCTTCACAACCAGGAAGTAACTAAAGTAGATATGGTCGAATGTAAATGTTTTCTATTTAGGCTCATCCCAGAGTAAATTGTGAAACTGGCAGCAGGGTTGCAATAGTCATGGTCAGACTGTGCAGTAAAGGTTTGGGGTGTTACATACTGCCCCTGGTCGTAGTGAAGTTTTAATACCACCAGCAATATCTAATGAGCAGAAGTTTAATTCTGGGATGTAACACAATGACTGGGAGATAACATCTTTGAAGGGTGTTAGGAAATGGCTGGATACTACGCTACCAATTACACATTCGGCAGCTAACAATGGGAGGAGGAGTGAAAGATGGATATTTTTTCTGTTGACAAGATGAAGTCATAAGTGCACTAATACAGCAACAGAATATTTAAAATTAATTTTTGGAAATGGAAAGAAAAAAGGTAGATGGAAATGTATGCGCATACTTTAAGAAGAAGGTATTTGGATGTGTCTATTATCACTGTCCAAATGGGTAACTAGAGAAGAAAAGGATTCACGTGATGGCCATAATGGTCAGTATGTAATGGTATACAGGGAATTTTCAGCCATTTTTTTAATAGACATACACATGCATGTGCAGACCAACAGACAGACAGAGACGCACACACACATGCACGCACTCACAAACACACAAACACACACACTCTGCCACATAGTAAATATGATACCACATAAATGAAAATCAAAATATCAGAGCAGAAGCTCAAGCTCATGGAGCTCTGGAAAATTCATAAAATAAAGTCATCATAATAATGGAACATAGAATATAATATATATATACAGTGTGTGTCCACCAAGTATCCACCACAGTCTCACACATAAATGTTGTATTAAATTGCATAACTATGAATATATTACGTACATCTGATATTAACTGATATTTTTTGCAGAAAAGCAATCCCCCACAACTCTTGATGGAGGTAAGCCCATCCCCTACTGTTTATTATTATCACTTTAAGCTTGTATGACCTCAGATAACTTTTGGAACTCATTCTTCTTTGTCTTTTCACGTTTATTTCTTATGACTTGTAGATATCATTCCGTCATCGTCAGATCTCCTGTGATTCAGTGGTTTCTATGTTGTGTGTGTGTTTCTTACTTGTACAAGTATGCGTGTGCATGCATTCGTAATGTGCAGCATGTGTGTGCATGTGTATATATATATATATATATATGAGACATTATTATGCATATCATATGAATAATTCTTAAGTAATAAGAAAAAATACCAAATGCTTTTAACTTCCCACTTGTTTATTTATAAGATTGCCTTGGTAGTACAGATCAATTGTAAGGAAGTAAGAACTGAAAAAAAATTGAAGCACTGTGAATAGAAGAGAAACGGTAAAAAAAAAAAATTTTATTTATTTTTAAACAGCATAAGCAAAATCATCATTCCATACAAGTTCTGTTTAGAATAGAAGTAATCTGACATCCATCATTCAACATGAAAATGAACAGTTGTTTTTTATTTAATAGATATATCATCTGATTTGTCATGGATTATAGAAATATGCAGTTTGTCAAAATATGGTAAAAAGATGACCTTTGAGATATCCAAGCAAGATTCATAAATCTGTTGTAGTAGACAAAGTGTGTTGTTTGCATTCATTAGACATGATTTTTTGGATGACACAATGCTATCTAGTATTGTATGATCAGCCATTTTCCAAAATATCTTATTGTAATAGCTCTAGCAGCATGTTAGTCATGACAAGACACAAGGATGGTTAGCATTCTCTGAACATGGCTGCTCATGCTGTGTCATGCCCTGCTGTCTTACACCATTGTGGTGTAGGGTCACAGATGGCATAATGGTTAAGGTCTTTGCCTCCGATGCATAAGGTGCAAACTCTAATCCTGACCTCCACCCAATGCCTGTATGGGTTTACAGCGATCTCTACCAAATGTACAAAGGCCATGTCGACCCCAGGGCTGTGGACAAATGCTACTTAAAAAGAAATCCCAATCCCAGAGCCACACCAGTGATCTAATCCAATAATCATTCACAAAAAAAAAAACAAGCTGGAGGGGAGGATAGGTTCCAGACTCCCCAGACTCCTCTCTGGAAATTTGCCATACATGTACACTCGTGTGCCTTCCTCTTTGGCCTTCTTCAAAGGAACCTTGGCAGATGGGAGAAAGGAAATTCACCCCGGGGATCACGTCAGTCACCCTGTTAGACAGGGATCCAGGGAAGTAAATAGTGTGGGAAGAAATATCCAGGGAATTGTTATGGCTAGGCTAGTATAGGCCCTAGGGCTGATAGCCTAGTACCAACCTATGAACCTATGAACCTATAAGAATAGAGTTGCGAGCATCAGCACACACTGTAGATAGTGCCTTTTGCACCAACTGTGGCACTCAGTATCCACTATATAGCAGGACGTTGATCAGCAGCTGTGCACCTTGTCAGGGTTAGCCACTCAATGGTGCAAAAATTGTCTCCAGGTTATTGGGTCATGTTGATTACTGTCACCATAAATGGACATGGGTATTGGGTTGAGGACCCAGTCTACTCTGACCCATTCCAGGGAGGGTCTATGTGCTCTCTCTGTACAGTGTGTGCCTGCAATAAAGCCTAGCAGCCCTAGGTCACTAGGTCAATAAGTCAGCCAGTGTCCAGTTGCTCAGCTTGGGTTACCTGGGATAACACTGTTGAGTGAAAGTTGGACATAAAACCAGCTGTTAAACATGAACTAATGATTGCTACACGTAATACAGATTACTGACAGGATGCAAATTGGAAGTGGATGAGATGTTCATAAGAAGGAGGCTGGAGATCCTCTGTATCCAAGAGATAAAATGAAAAAGCAGTACATTAAACTTTGGGATCCAGAGTCTACTACTCAGGGAGAGGATAGGCTAGAAATAGTGTGGGAATTATTGTGGTGGAGAGGCTTCAGAAGACAGTGAGGGATGTCATCGGAATTAGAGACAGACTCATGGTACTCAGACACCAGTGTAAGGAAAGGGCACTATTCATAATCTCAGCCTGTGCTCCACAGCAGGGTTGTGATAGTGAGGAAAAGAGTGCATTCCAGCAGGAGTTGCAGTACCTACTAAATAAAGCAGGGCAACATGAGTTAGTGTTGATAATGGGGCCTGCATGCACATATTGGAACAGACAGAACAGGATATGAGGACAACCTGAGTCCACATGGGTGGGTCAGCAAACCAGGTTAAAACGGGAATATTGGCTGACTAGCAAAGAGACTAAGACAGCAATTGCAAAAGTAAAGAACAGGGCATCAAAGGTACTCTATCAGCTTCTGGAAAATGACTCAGTAGATGGCACAAAGAAAGTCTATCAGGATGCCAGACAAAGACAGAAAGATGAAATAGATAGTCATCAGATACCCTTCATAAGGGATGCCAGCAACAACCTGCTCACCAGTCCACAGGACATCAAAGGCAGATGGAAGGAGTACTTCCAGCAGGTTCTGAATGAAGAAAACTCTACAGAACCTGTACTGCCACAAACACAGACTATGATGAAAGAAAAAGAGGAACCCACCCTAGAGGAAGTAAGAACAGCACCAAAGAAAACGAAGTCAGGGAAATCAACATGTCAGATGTGGTCACAACAGATATGATAAAGATGTTGGGTGAAATAGGGGAGAAATAGGGGAGAAAAGGCTCTAAAAGATACTCATAGCAGTGTGTGGAGAAGTGCATATCCAAAATGACTGGAGAATAAGCATTCTAGTGCCAGTGTACAAGAACAGACGAGACATTCACAAATGTAAACAGTATATTGGTATCAGACTCCTGTCACACTGAGTGAAATTGCTGGAGAGGGTATCTGATAAACAAATATGCAGAGCAGTAGAAAGTAAGATGGGAAATGAGCAGTTCTGATTCAGATCAGGATGCACCACAACTGACCCAATATTTGCAGAGAGACAGTAGATTGTTGAGAAGAAATTAGAGATGAGGAAAGAGTCCAACTGAGCATTCCTAGACTTGGAGTAAGCACATGGCAAGGTCCCAAGAAAGTTGATGTGGGCAGATCTTCACTGGTTCAGAGTCCAGGAAACATTGGTAGAATTACTGCAGGCTATGTACAAGGACCCAATGTTTCAAGTACGCACAGTTTTTGGGGTTGCATAGAAATTACGCTCAGTTTTTGGGGTTACATAGAAATTCTCAGAGGAAGTGGATGAGCACTAGGGTTCAGCTCTGAGCCCATTGCTATTCATACCGATGATGGGCTCACTAAACAGGTCAGAGGGGACTGGGCAACAAAGCTTCTTTATGCAAATGATGTGGTATTACAGGACAGCACAGTGACCAAAAACATATTCAGATAATTGGGGGGGGGGGGGGGTGACAGAATGCAAAACTGAAGGCATGCAGGATGAAAATGAATACAGACAAGGTAGTTGTAATGGCAGCAAATGAGGTAAATCAGAAAAAGCTGAAACCCGAGGCAGAATGGAAGACAGTGGGACAAATTAACAGCTTCAGGTATCAGGGAGGGAGGGGTGGTTGAGGGATAGGGAAGTCTGAATGGACAGGTCAAAACTAGAATCAGAGGTGCTACAGCCGACTGGCACAGGGTGTCAGGGGTAGTGTGTGAGAGAAAAATGACAAAGAAGCTGAAAATTAAGGTGTGCAAAACAGATGTGCAATAAGTACTACTGTATGGTATAAAAACCTGGACAGTGAAGGCAGTGCACATGAAGAAATTAGAGGTGATGGAGATGAAGTGCCTGAGATGGGTGTTAGGATGCACAGTGTAGGATAGATGAAGAAATGTGGACCTCAGAGCAGTAGCTCAAGTAAAAAAATGCAAATGGATTACTATTTAGCACAGAATAATTTTTACAGTGGCTACAGTAATTTGATTCTATATCTTAAACTGGGTTTTATAAGCTTATGCTATCTCAGTGACCATTCAAGCAACACACATACTGCCAGTAACATTGTCTTCATACAGATGTTTCATTTGAGACTAAGCAGTTGTGTCTGTGTCATTTGATTGTTGAGATATATAGAGAAATATGATCATTATTATAATACAAATAAACAGCATATAAATAATATTCAATAGCTGTTTAGCTGCACTAGACAGAAGTCAAATACCAGTACAGGTGTGTTTGTCATCATGTAAGCTTTAAGACTAAATCTTCTAATACCATGTAGGTAACGTGGTTTTGGAATTCGTAGTATAAACATGAACAACCGATGTCTGATACCTAAAGGCATCAGTAGGACGTAACTACAGAAATGCCTGGAGGCTTCACTAGTCTGTAACTCACTACAGCCTAATAATGCATCTAGGCATTTCTGTAGTTACAGAGAAAAGGTTCATTGGAAATTTTATTTTACTTTCGATGTTATTCCTTGTTGGTTATATTATTTTATAACACTGATTAATTTACTGTTTTATGAAGTCTAAGCTTACTGGTGTCCTCTTCATTGATATAAAGAGATCTTCTCAAATGACAAGTCAAGCTCTTCTCATAGGTTCATAGCTTCATAGGTGGTTACTAGGCTAATGGCCCTAGGGCCTTTACAAGTCTAGCTATGTAAAAACCCAAGTACCCTTATTCACCATATTTAGATGGTCATTGTTAGCAGAGCGATTCCGAGATTGGTACCGATTGCCCCTGTTCAAGAGGGTCCTAGGTGTCACCCCCAGGATGAATTTAAGGTCACCCATCCAGTTGTCAAGGTTGTGCTTGAATAGGGCCATTGAGGAGCTCTGCTTCACATGGAGTGAGAGCTTATTCCAGAGGAACAGTAATCGCTGGTAGATATATCTGTCTCTCCAGCATGTTCTGTTAATGTCACAGGCTAGGTTTAGATCCCTGGAGTGTGTTATTCTTGTCTCATTTGATTTGTGGATGTGCAGCAATTCCATTAGGGCAGGGTCTGATACTGGCCTGTACTCCAGGCACAGGTTGCCTCTCAGAAGCCTGTATGATACAGAGTACAGTGACAGGGTTTTCAGTCTTTCCATGTATGTCATGTTTTTGAGGCTCTGGATTCTCTTGGTAAGAAACCTCTGTGGTCTCGCCATCTGCTGCAGGTGTCTCATGAGGTACATTCAGAAGAGAGCATTGTACTCGATTAGTGGTCTGATAAGGGTCAGTACAGCGGAACTATAATCTCCCTGGTCTTGGATGCAATGCCCTTATTTATGAGATGCGCAATGTAGAATGCTTTTCTTACCATTATGGACACATGGTGATCAAAGTTTAGATTGCTATCAACCTGTGTTCCCAAGTCTTGCACCACTGAGTTTGAGCTTAGAGTGCTATCTGACCCTCAAACAGATGTCCTACACAGACCATCTCAAAAAACTCCAGCTTTACTCCATTGCATATCACCTACTCAGAGGTGATCTCTGCCTAACATACAAAGCTATGTCAAACCCAGAGCTGTTGGACATGCTCCACTTAAAGAAATCCCAATCCCTCTGAGCTACATGCTCTAGGGACCTAAACCTTGTCTTTGCACTTTTTGGCATTGAGCTTGAGACCATGTCTTTGACACCAGGCTTCTGTCTCAGTAAGGCCCTTTTGTAGGATGCCCACATCATTAGGAGTTTCGATTATGGTTCCTAATTTGCAGTCATCTGCGAATTTAGTTAGCCAAAGACCTTCTATGTTAGCCTGTACTTCAGAGAAGTAGATACCAAACAGGAGAGGACCCAGGACTGAACCCTGTGGTACTGCACTTGTCACTGGTCTGAAGTCTGATTTGGAGTCTGCTACTTTCACTGTGTGGCTTCTGTCAGTAAGCCAGTTGGCAACCCATCTTTGTGACATAGGGATTTATACCTAGTTTAGTGAGTTTATCTATAATTCCAGAGTGGGGGATGGTATCGAATGCCTTGGCGAGATCTAGATAGGCTGTGTGAACCACCTTACCCTCATCTATGGCTTTGGTGTCTACTTCAAAGAAGTCTATCAGGTTTAGGAGACATGATCTGTCTTTTACAAACCAAACTGTGTGAGGTCCGGAGTTTGGAGATCTCCAATGTCTTTGTTTATGAGTTCCATGATGATACATTCCATGGCCTTGCAGACAAGGCTCGTCAGGCTAATGGGGCGGTAGTTCCTGGGGTCTGTTGTGGCCCCCCCTTTGTGGAGTGGGATAACTGTCACGGTGCGCCATTCAATGGACATGAAGCCTGAGGTGAGGCTATGATTGAACATGGTACTTAGGTGGGGTGCCAGTTCATTCTGTAGTTCATGTAGAAGGCAGCCTGGGATGTTGTCAGGTCCCGTGGATGATGTGTTCTTGGCTTTGGAGAGTGAGGTTTTTACCTGTGCAGCCGTGATTACAGGAACTTTGCATTCTTCCGGTATAAAGATGGGCTTTTTATGGGGTGAGAGGGGGGTAAAGTTAGCACTGAACCTATCTGCCAGGATGTTGGCAATATCAATTGGTTCTGTATATTTAGTGTTATTGTGCTGTAACTCAGAACAGATCTGAGTGTTGCCATTGAGATTTTTGACATAGCTATAGAATGCTTTGTGGTTATCTTTAGAATCAGTGGCAATTTTGTTTTCATGACCAGCTTTGCAGGATTTTATGAGGGATCTCAGCTTCTTACTGAGGCTGACCAGGGAGTTCCTCCAATCGTGAGATTTTACTCTTTTTTGCAACAGTTTCTTTCTTCTGTTGTAGAGTTTGTTTATGGCAGAAGACCACCAGATTGGCTTCCTTTTTTTTGGAGGATAGCATCTTGATTCTGTTAGGGATAGCATGATCCATGCACTTGTGTAAGTGCTTATAAAGTTCATTTGTGTAGGATTCAGCTGTCGTACCTCTATTGTCCATCTGTATGGGTGTCGTGAAGTTTGCCACTTCTGTCTTAAGAGGCGTGAAGTTGGCTTTGGAGACATTTTTACGGTTGTTTTCCTAATGGGGATTGGGAGTGGGATGTGGATGTCTAGGGTGATTAGCTTGTGGTCGGATCTGACCAACGAGGAGCTGACCTCTGGTGTGGAACACCGGTCACCCATGTTGGTGATGACCAGGTCTAGGATATTGCTGCCCCTGGTGGGGGTGTGGATAAGTTGATCCAAGGCATTGGAATTGATGATTTCCAGAAAATGTTGATCAAACGAGTTGGTACATGTGTAGTTTTTCCAGTTAATGGTAGGGTAGTTGAAATCACCCATTATTAGAGTGTTGGATTGTACCTTAATATTTTCCAGTATGTCAAGAAAAGAGGAGTGGGAATCCTGGGGCATGGTGGGGGATCTGTAGCAAGCTACAATCTGGATTGCAGTTTTGCCCAGAGTTAGTTGAACTTGGATAATCTCGGATGCATTATGCTGAGCAACTAGCTTGGAGGTGTGGATATCCTTAATGAATATGGACACACCTTGAGTGAGTGCATTTTGAGGTTTAGACTTCTAGCATTGAGTAGCATTACCCTCAGATTTTGCTTGCTTGTACCTGTTATGGTGGTGAATTTGTCATTTGAACCTTGCCTAAAAAAGGCACTATAGGGGTGGCAAGAGCCTTTGCCAGTATCTGGACTCCCAAGGGTGACAGGTGCAGGCCATCTCTGGCAAAGCAGCATGGTCTGTCGATCATCTCATCCCAGGCAGACAGATACTGGATTCCCTTAGAATGACACCAGAAGCTTAGCCAATTGTTAAAGTCAATCATTTTGTCCTTGTACTGTGGTGTAATTCTGGGTGATGGCAGGATGCTACTTAGGGCTAGGGTCATACCAGCCTGGGCTACAAGATCGGAGAGCTCCTCCATGTCTCTTTTCATGTAGCCCAGGGAGGTACGTCTCAAGTCATTCACACCACAATGGACAATGACAGAGTCATATTTGTACTTGTTGTGGAGTAACCTGAGTGCATGGGTTATGTGGCGGATCCTGGCACCTGACAGGCAGCTGACAGTAACCTTCTCCTTGTTTAGTCTGATGAGTGGAACATCAGTGTGCCTGACTATAGAGTCACCTATGACTAGAGTGTTGGGTACATTATGCCTTATGGGCTGTAGTTGAGTGGCACACTGAGTATGTGGGCTATGTGTACATGCTTTCTCATACCTGGCATCACAATTTCAGAACAATAGGGCATGTTTCCTCATCCTCCACCTAGTCATAGCAGACAATTGGTGCATGTTTTCTCTGGCCCCACAATGTAATACTAGAAGATTGGCACATGCTTCCACATACTCCATCTGGCAGTATTGGAGTACTGTTGCATGCTGCTTCATACCCTCAGGGCAATACTTGAGCAGTGGTGCATGCTTCCTTAGGGCAATACCTGATCAGTTTTGTGTACTTCCTCATACTCACGTGGCAATACCAGTACAGTGGTCCATACTTCTCATACTATGCATGGCTAAAGTGCATGCTCACTCTCTGGCATTCCACGTTTTATTCCCATGGTTTGAGGTTAGCTTGGCACTTGGTCTACAACAGGTTAGCTTCTTGACTGAAATATAGCTGCCTCCCTCACTCCACTGTTGTCCATCTCCACTGACTCCTCTAATGCCAGGAGTATATGCTCTCCAGCAAGTGATGCTTGTTCTCTGACTCTTGCTGCCTTTTGCCCCCACTGCCATCAGTTCTGGCAGAGTCCTCTGGTTCTTGGTTCTGATAACTGAACTCAGGTCCCTGGAGTGACATTCAGGGCTCTAGCTGTTTTTATCAAGGATCTCTCTGTACCTTGTAATGTTTGCTAGTCTTCTATAATTGGAATTACACATAGCAAAAGAATGACTAAGAAATCAGTCAAACTCACCATTACTGGATTGATGACAAGCTCAACGTTAAAACAACTAGGAATATTTACAATCTGATGTCGAAAAAGTTAACATTGAGACAAACACCAGAGAAAATGTGTGAAATACATCGCGCCTTTTACAGAAATGTTACATCAAGGATTGATGTGGCATATTTATGGCAGTCACAAAATGGAAGAAACAACAACAACTTTATCCCTCCCCTCACAGACACACCACAAGGACACTGTAGCACACCAGAAACATTTAACAATCTTTATGGAAGGGAGGTAATATTATTAATGCATGTAATAGCACTTCTTGTCCACTGGGTGCTATACATTACATTACAGACAAAGGCAGCCATCCAGCCACATTCATTAAAAATCAAAACATCTAACATCGGCAAATTATTAAGTACCACACACAAAAAAGATCTGTCTGAATACAGAAGCATATGCACCATCAAAGACCTGTTCTGAACTTAATGGCAAATATAAACAGCCTTGTGTCCAAACGTGCCATTAAAGTGACCATGACAAGTGCTGTGTTCTCATAATTTATCATTGTTCTTGCTCAAGACTGCATGCTTACCCAGAAATCTTACTTGTCTCTGACAGCTCTGATTTCTTTGAGTTAGCTATCACAGGGTCATAGATTCAAAGGTTGCTGCTAAACAATATACAAGTTAAACCTTTTGAAATCTTATTACAACGGTCTATCTGGTATACCCAGCTAGCTACTTCCACTGTTCATAAGGGTTGGAAGCCTACCCCTCCACTCGTTTAAGTTAGATTTGATGATAGCGAGGGATATGCTTTGTTTTATAGAAAGTGGGAGTTGATTATAGAGTTGGAAATTCTTCTTGAGAGAGATCTATCATAATAATAAGTCAGATTTATGCTACAATACAGATTTAGTTTCCTTTGCAGCTATGTTGTGGATCAAGCAGGATTGTGTTGTTTACAGTTTTGTAGGCCAGACAAAGATGCTTTGTAGGAGCCTGGAAGACATACAGATAAAAGAGACAGGACCTTTAGATGATCTAGGTATCAAAGGGAACAAATACTTTTTTTGTACCCTGCCTCTGGTCATTGGCTACCACTGATGCCTTTCCTCATCCAGTGGGCCTATCAGGCTCTTATAACTCTCCTGGACTTACTCCAACCCATGCTGGGGCCACTCAAGAGAATGAGGTATCCCAGAACAGCATCATGCTGCTGATGGGGGGAGGGGGGCTGCTTTATGCCCTACTTCCTGTTACCCCTCAGTGACATCTGATGGGAGGACATGCATTGGGGACAAGCTGGGATATCATTCTTGCCTTGATTACAGCTCAACCAATGTCCCCCCACCCTTTTCCACTAAGGACAACACCTGCCTCCATGTGCTTACCTCTGCCAGTACCATAGATGCTTGAGCAGCTAATGAAACCTGGTTCATCTGAGGTGTAGTTAGGGCTTCAGCCCTCTGTACCACAGCACTGACTGTAATAATAAGCCCATACTTGAGATTTTTTTTAAGGAGAAACTACTGGGGGTAGTTTCAACTAAGTGTTAGGACAGGTACTAAACAAAAGGTTCATTGTATTGCAGTATGGACTGGATGATGGATGAGGACATGGAAAGGATAACCTCTTTTGACTGAAGGAAGGTGCCCTTCGTAGTCAGTTGAGTGAGGTTCATGGCCTTTCTAATGACAGTGGACATGTGGTGGTTACAGGAGAGTGTACATTATTCATGAAAGTGGCTGGGCATCTCATGACAGTCTATTTTAAGGGGGTATCATATATATGTGACAGGTGTGTGAGAGCTACCCTTTGTAGAGTGCCTAACGTGTTCATTCTAAAATGGTTTATACTTCAGTGTTTAGGTGTGTGAGTGTTCCTGTTTCCCAAACAATATGATGTTTTTTGATCTTCATCTTTTGACTATGATTCTGACATCACATGTTTGTCCAAGGAAGGTATTTATGGAGAATCACAGTGTCTTCAAAGAGGATGACTCAAAACCTGCAATAATCCAGGCAGTTGGTCAAGCAGAAACCTTTCAGATCTGACAGAGAATTAGGTGCTAAATAGAAGTAGTCCCAAAACAGAGTCCTGTGGTACACCAATGGTGATTAGTCTCATGATATATGTGACTTTACCTTTAAAAGACAGGTGGGTTACATAAGGACTGATACTGGGTTTCATGGAATGTGTGACTTTACCTTTAAAAGACAGGTGGGTTACATAAGGACTGATACTGGGTTTCATGGAATGTGTGACTTTACCTTTAAAAGACAGGTGGGTTACATAAGGACTGATACTGGGTTTCATGGAATGTGTGACTTTACCTTTAAAAGACAGGTGGGTTACATAAGGACTGATACTGGGTTTCATGGAATGTGTGACTTTACCTTTAAAAGACAGGTGGGTTACATAAGGACTGATACTGGGTTTCATGGAATGTGTGACTTTACCTTTAAAAGACAGGTGGGTTACATAAGGACTGATACTGGGTTTCATGGAATGTGTGACTTTACCTTTAAAAGACAGGTGGGTTACATAAGGACTGATACTGGGTTTCATGGAATGTGTGACTTTACCTTTAAAAGACAGGTGGGTTACATAAGGACTGATACTGGGTTTCATGGAATGTGTGACTTTACCTTTAAAAGACAGGTGGGTTACATAAGGACTGATACTGAGTTCAACCAGCCTGTTGATGATGCTAGAATGAAGTATAGTGTCAAACACCTTTGCTAAATCGAGGTCAGCTGTGTGCATCGAGTTATGCTAATATAGTACTTCTCTGACTCTTTCAAAGAAGTCTTATAGTTTAATAGATATTATCTACCTTTCACAAATACAAAACGGTAAAGGTCTAGGGACTGTAGGCATCCAAAATCCCACTTTATGAGGACCATGATGATACATTCAATCACCTTGTAAATGATGTCATTGTGATTGATTATAGTTCCAAGATCTGTGCTGGGGCATCCCTTATGGATTGGAACCGCTACACCTAAACAAAAACACATAGTTTCACTATATGGTGAATACCAACTAATTCAAATTACCAAAACTTCAAAAGACTTTTAGCTGCTCTAAAGGGAGCTTTAAAAATCCACTTGTTATATTACAAAATAAATAAATAAATAAATAAATAAATAAATAAAACAGAACTGCCACCTCAGTTTATGCCTTCTACTACGGTTATTCTCCCAACTTTTGTTATGTATTCAGTGCAAAGGGTGAAGTTGATTATTTCAAATAAAAGGACTGAGAGAGAGTGTTTCATACTGACCACAAAATAGCCCAATATCTTACCTGGACCTATAAAGCTGCTGTGATGTTTTTGGTCATGAAGTGCATTTTTATTATCTGTTCAGAGGTGACTATCAACAGGATGTGGATTGAATAATTTGTACTGCAAAGTTTGATGATAACAGACGTGAAGAGTTGGATCTGAATTTGACCGCAAAGATGTTAAATATATCCTCAGGGTTTTAGTTGGCAATGCCATTAGAGGTAAGCTTGATGTAATGCTGGGTTATGTCTGAGATTTTTTTTTTACATAATTAAATAATGTCTTGTGATTAACCTTTGCTGCTGTACCAATTATTAGTTTGTAGTTACCTCTGTTGGATTTGATATTGCTTTTAAGTCATTTTTAGCCCATTTGAGGTTGAGTATCACACATTTTTTTCTGTTCTGTAGACTATGAGCTTTTCTTTTTTATTGTACAGTTAGTTTACAGTTGAATTCCACCAGAATGGTTTATTTCTGAACTTGGTATTGCACTTCTGTTGTGTAGAGCCATAATCCTCTCTACAAGTGTTGAAATGGGAATATAAGCTGTGAGTACTTGGTATAAATTCATTAAGGGCTGGGGGAATGTTAAACTCTCTCTCTCCCTCTTATCTTTCATTACAAAAAAATTGGTCTTGGAGGAGTCTCTAAAAATGGTTGTGTTGGTTGTTGACCTATACTGAGACCATATACCAACTAAAACAGTGTTGTGGTCTGATATGACTTGTGAAAATATGTCAGTGTGTGAGGAGCAGATAGAGACTTTATTTATGAGAACAAGATCACATGGACTTGTGGTTCTAGTGGGGTACTATTTGATCAAGGGAGTCTGCAATGATAACGCCAAAGAAGCATTGACTAAATTTACCTGAAGTGTAGGTGTGCCATTTTATAGAGAGGTAATTAAAATTTCCTAGAAAGGTGGTGTTTAAATCTATGGAGAGTAGCTCTAATTAAGTAAGACATGCTCTGCGATTTGTGAGTGTTAAGAATGGATTTCTGTTGTTGAGGTGGTATGAAGTCTTGTTTAATGACATTAGGATATGAAGGGGTTCAAAGTCACTGACTTGGTCAATTAGTCTAGAGGTGATAATGACTGATATAAAACCAAACATAACAAAATCAGCATTATTGCTATCAACACTTGAAGACCTAAACAAGTGGAAGCTAGACAAGCTAGCTTAGGAGGGAGTTCTGTCACTGTTCTGGAACCAGGTTTCAATTACAATATATAAAGAATTATACAATGACTGGTTGTTAATATTCCAAAACGAGCACTCTGATTGGTCAGCCCAATCAGTGTGCCCATTGTAAATCCTAGCATATACCAATGGAAAAAGGTCTGGTCGCGCAGACTTTTTTCCATCACTATATACTGTAAGTTTAATTTTTTTTTTAGCAAAAATAAAAAATATATATATCTGTAATCCAGACTCCGTACATAGCAGAGACACAGGGTGGAGAAAATACTAGGAAAATCAGGTACGTTATTCAAAACTAACGACAGGTAACTGATTTTCCTTGTATTTCCTCCATTCTGTCTTTCTCCTACTGCTTCCTTTCCAAAGCACTGATGTGCTAGGTATGTGCATTACATCAAAGAAAGGCAAGAGGATATTACCAACCATGGAAGGATGGCACCGTGCTGCTATACAAAGACATTAGTTAAGAAAAGTAAGTATTTTTTTCTTAAATAATGTCATTGTATAATAGCAATAACTGACTTTGTGGTGTGGTATATTAAGATTTACCCATGGTTGGCTTTATTTAATCATGAGGGTGAAGCCCGAGTGATTAAACCACACCATCCATAGATAAATCTTAATATATCACACTGATGTCGTTGGTTATTGCTTAATGAAACTAATGACCAGAAATTAAAAATGTCAGAAGTTCGAGACTGCCATAAAATAGAACCCTACTTTTAGAGCTCGTTTTTCTGTCTGCCATTCTTGCTAACACGTATTAATACGTCAGTCACGTTCAGAAATGGTCTAATTACTTTGTTTTTTCACCAATATTTTTCCATCCTAGCCCTCAAATTACTGTATTAGTGCCTGTGACTACAGCTGGTTTCCAAATGCCCAGGTGAGCTATTGGCTTGGCCTTAGATAAATGATTTTGATTGACAAGTAGGCAGATTGTACTTTTAGGTTTTGCAGTACAATCATAACAACTGAAGGGCAAGTACCAGACAGGAATGATGTTTTATTATGGCTGATTTACAAATCACAGAGAGCTGACGAGACATGAATATACACTGACAGAAATAAATAAGAAAACATTCACACCAAAGTCCTCACATTAATAAATACAAAGTAATACAGCACAGGTAAGAAAACCGTTGGCTTACTATTTTTATTTTATTTATTTGTAATAGCAACTCCAGGTCACAGGTTTCATCAGACTTCATTTAGTTGTCAAGCCATGATGTTCATTTCACCCTTTAGTATGAAACTGTATAACAGAAAGTACTACAACATCTCAAAGTCAGTTGCCTTTCTGTCCCCAGGACTTGGTTTTGCAGTACAGTCATGCCAAGTCAAGAGCAAGTACCTAAGAGTCGCAATGTTTTATTACGTCTGACCTACAAAGTTTAAGTGGCAGAACATCTTTAAATATACATTGACAGGATTACATATGAAAGCATTCACACTAAAGTACCTTAAAAATAAGATGGAAGAAAGCAAATCCAGAAAAATAATAGACTTAATAAGACAATTGGGATGGCAACTGTGGGTCACAGACATACTTCTCATCTGTCCAGATTTTCTCAGAATGTCCAGATTTTTGCCTCATAGTTTTCCTTTGTTTCTCATAAAATGCATTTTTTTCTGACAAATGACTGAGGATTGACGTCAGTAAATAATGGCAGCCATTTGAGTTTCAGACTTCATATGCAGCCATTTGAGTTTCAGACTTCATATCATTAGGAAAATCTATGCTAACATAAATTGTGTCATTTCAGCAACTTTCTAAGTTTATAGGAGCAATATTTTAAATCTGTCCTATTTTTTGGCCTTTCTCTCTGTATTATTTTAGGTATTGCCAGATTTCTTGTGTTAAGAGGTATGTTCTTAGTTCCCCTTCCCCCAACACACTGAAGTTGCTGAAGTATGAACGCCTTTCTTGGTATTAGCTGAGAATTTCTGTAACAGAAAAAGGGCAGAACTGCAAAACAAGTTCCTCTTAAAGCTGAAATATATTGCAAAACCAGTTGACAATTAAACAACAAAGGCTTATTTGCAAATCAAATTCAGTTTATTTTCAATGCACCTACAAAATCTTACTTTTATTAAAAAGTGAAAGTAGATCAGTAAAACTTTAGACTATAGAAATATCACCACAGACCTACCTCCATATGACTGATAAAAACAATTTTAAATAAAAACAAAAGGCAAACATACCGCACTAGAAATTATTAACATTCATCAATTGTATGTGTAGCTTTATACAACCATACCATAATACACATTATTAACATCTCTTAATTTCTTGTGCAGATTTACCCTACACTTCAATGAATATAAGTTGGCTGAAGTTTCAACTTGTTTATGCCAGATATCAGATTTTAACTTCATTGCTGTTTCAAATAAGGAAATCACTGCTGGTGCAGTTTGTACGTGTGCACTTACAGTGACCCTTTATGTGTATGCTGTGTGTGTGTGTGTGTGTGTGTGTGTGTGTGTGTGTGTGTGTGTGTGTGTGTGTGTGTGTGTGCATGTGTGTGTGTGTGTGTGTGTGTGTGTGTGTGTGTGTGTGTGTGTTTTTCCATTATTACATAATCAGTTAGTTCATATATATAATTAACTGGGATGTGGAGACGAATCACCCACATGATGATTGAGCTGAACGTTTTGCTAGATTATTTCACCTTGTTGAAACTTGGGAAGACTTTATGGTAAACATTGAGCTGTAAATAATTACCTCTATGATGTGCAATTTAATTAGATCACTCCAAATTTGCTTTCATTGCTTAACCTTAGCACTGGTAAATACTGGACAGTCCTTATCCAAAGTGATTCTTGGTTAAATATTTTTCTACCTCATATTCTTGTGGTATGCTATGCTTTTTCTTATATGTAGTACTCTTCTAGTAGCTACATTTTCGTGTAATACCTCTGTGCATTTCTGCGTATCTCTATTTTTCTGCACACTATCTGTGTATAGTATCAAATATGTAATGCAACGTGCTACTCTTCACTACCTGGGCCATACCTTCCAAGCTATTACAACAACAAGAAGTCTAGAGAAAGTCTAAATTAATGGGGGGACAATGCCCCAACATAGGGCCAGTAAATATTGCTCTCATGAACTTAGAAAGTTGTTAAAATAGCAGGTTTGTATTAATATGCATTTTCTGAAGGATATGAAGTCTGAAAGTCAAATTATGTCATTATTTACTGATGGCAGTCCTCGGTGATTTGCCAGAAAACCACAAATATTATGACAAACAGATCAAAACTATGAGGCAAAAATCTGGACAGTCTTAGAAAATCTGGACATTTGAGAGTTGTAACCTGAACCATGACTGAAAAGGGTCAGTTGACCAGCTCAGCTACGTTGTAAACAAATTGGAAATAAATCAATACATTTTGACAATGAAAGACTGGAAAGGTGTGGAAATGTTTTCAGAAGTGATTATGGCTGCATGTGCTGCCATTTAATTTGTGACAGATGAAGTCATTCCACAGCAAGGTTGCGTCAATGATAATTATTCAGATCAGTACTTATTTTTTTAGCAGAACACATTCCTGTTACTTAGCTATATTGAGTATCATTATACAGCTAGGGTTGCTTCAATGCAAATTCCTCAGATAAGCCACCATTCTCTAGAAGAACACATGCTTATAACATGTGCATTGTAGATATCTTACTTGCCATATACAATACTAAATTATACAGTTTTAATGCAAAAACTGTGTTGTTTTGTATTTTATTAAGTTCATAATGCAGGCTTCCTAAAATTTTTCTTAGATCTGAAAACTCCTGCTGTGACAGCATGGCAAACTGAACCCATAATTTCAAAAAGATAAATCCCCTAAACTAAGGCAAAATTACCTAGAACTTCGTAATAAAGCTAAAAGACAGATTAAAGCCGACAAAACTAACTACTATATAAACACTCAAAACAAATATGCACATAATCCACAAAAATTTTGAAAAGCCTCCACCCCTACCCCTGTGCTCTCAAGTAATGATACCAATATCCCCACACAATTCAACAACTTCTTCACAGAAACCATACAAAAACTAGCAAATGCCCAACCAAACACAAACACTCCAACACAACTACACACCCCACTCCACAATAAGGAAACACAGGCCACTACTATCTTCTCTCTACAACCAGTCCCAATCAAGACAATCTCAAAACTCCTTCAGCAACTTAAACCAACTACCCTGGCTGCTGACAAATTACCTGCAGATTTCCTTCAGATATCTGCAGAGACCATATCCTATCCTGTATCTATCCTCATAAACAGATCTCTATCTGAACATAAAATACCCACCTTATGGAAAACTTCACATATCATTCCACTTCATAAAGGCGGTTCTTCCCTAGAACTGACCAATTACCGCCCAATTGCTTTCCTATCCCCTCTATCCAAAATACTGGAAAGAGTTGTACATTCCCAACTAATAGATTACCTCCAAAAAAAACAATCTGCTATCCAAAACCCAACATGGCTTTAGACCCTCCCACAGCACCACTACTGCTCTCCTCTCCTATACCAACACAGTTAACCAGCATAGGAACAAAGGCTTATTTGTATCTTCCATCTTCTTAGACCTATCAAAGGCCTTTGACATGGTGAACCATAATATGCTTCTCCAAACCTTGTCTAACCTTATCCTTTGCTCCACCACAATAAGTTGGTTTCACAGTTACTTATCAGACCGACATCAAGCAATACTATGGTAAAACAAATTGTCCATCCTACTGCCAGTTTCCACAGGAATCCCTCAAGGATCTATCCTAGGCCCGCTACTATTCTCTCTTTTCACTAATGAGATCTCTTCAGCCCAACCCACTGCCTCAGTAGTGCAATACGCAGACGATACCACCATTATATGTGCCGCCCAAACATTAAAGAACTACAAACCCTTACCCAATCAAACTTCACTCTAGCTTAAACATGGCTTGCCAATATCAAACTTATTCTCGATCCCAACAAAACTAAACTGATTCTGTTCAATCCCGGAAGATCCCATCCCTGAAAAGAAACATTAACTATAAATTCTGAAAGTAATATTCAAATCACACCAACTCCTCACACAAAACTACTAGGTGTAGAAATCAATCACCAACTAAAATTTGATACCCATACAGCACAAACCATCAAAAATGTGAGCAAGAAACTAGGCCTACTCTATAGAAACAAACAATTCATGAACGCACATACTAAAACTACTACTGCTAGAACCCACCTGCTATCCATCCTACTCTATGCCTCCCCCATATTAACCAATGTGAGTCAAAAAGACCTAAAATGGAATCCTGTTACAACAAGATTGCCAAATTTGCCACTGAAACGTCACATAGGTCCCATCATTGTATATCCCTAAAACAGCTCGACTGGCTAGAGCTACCCCATGTATAACTACTAAATCAAATCTCAGCAGCACAAAAGCTCTACCGCCTACCAGATAAAATTCCAGCACTTCAGAGCATTATTGAGCCTTACAGAACCACCAGAGAACTAAGATCTAGCAACCAAAATCTAATACAAGTAATCAGACACAAAAATGAAGCAGGTAAATCCCTATTTGCCTGCACAGTAGCCCAGGCCTGGAATAAACTTCCAAACCACATAACCGCCACAATCTCTCCAAAACAATTTAAACACCTTCTAAAAAAACACTAATAATTGGCTATGCTTATGCTACTCCCCAGGATAATCCAGACCATGGCAAATCACTAAGAGCTCCACCAATATATAAGCACTGTAAAGTTCCTTGTAGAATCAACCTCTACTGGCCATATGAATGAAGAATTCTTCCTTACAAAACTGAACCCTAATAAACAGTAACCTCCTAATCTAAGACTATCTCTCAAATTGTATCCTAAAAATTAAACAACCAACTCTAGAACTTTTTCCTAGCAAACACTTGCTCTTTTGATGCACTCCCTACTAGGGGGAAAAAAAATATTATTACTTTTTGTATGACTGCCTACGTATGACCTATTGTGCAGACTAAGAATCTAGCAATCATTTTTATGTGACCTATTTATCATGTGATGTTTAACTGTGTATGACTATTTGCTGCACAGAATCACACTGACAACTTGTAACTTTGACATTAACCTCTATTGATACTTATCACATCTGTACCAAATGATTTAACCAACTTGTAAATTAACTAACTTGGAGCTTTTCTCCCCGGGCCTCTGCTGAAATGGATCTGCGTCCAGTCGGACTCTCCCGGTTACCAAATGTAAAATAAAAATAAAAAATAAATAAAATAATGCCTTTCTGCCTACATTTATGTATATATTACCTGTACTTCCATGCTAAATGCATTAGTGATAGTTTCTTACTTCCTAGAAGACTATATTGTCAATGAGGTCTTGCAGGTGGAACAACTTACACTGAAAAAAAAAACATGTAGTGATATAATTGTGAGACCACAATGTAAGGAATAAGCTCTTCTTCAAAATAAGTTATTTTCCTTGCCCTGAATGTTTTATAGTATGTAAATCATTACCTAATACATGTCATGGCATAATTTCATGGGTGTGGTTATGCAGAAAAAACGAATAAACAGAGAACAAAAAAACAAAAAACAAATCAAGCACACTGTAATCCTATTTATTTTTCTGATTGTTAGTATTGCAAAATCACTTGCAACTTTAACATGAGAAGTACAACTGGAAATGAAGCTAACTGTAAACAGCGATGTTTTAGAAGTTGAACAGTGTATATTAAACAAATTAAATTTAATTTCACTTCTAGGGTTGTTTCAGTGCTCATTCCTCGGTTCACCTTTTTTTTCTAAAATAACACATTCTTATAACTAAAATATATCAAATTTCTTAAACCTCACCCAATGCCTCTTGTAACACCTTTTATGCAAAAAGGCAGAGATAATGGCTGATGAAAGTGTACATGGAGTGTCAGCCATTATAAAATCAGTAAAGGAGCTGTAGACAGTGTGGCATTCTATTTTCTGTACATTCTGTACTGTGAATTCATTGAAAAAAGTCAATTTCTGATTGATCCGGGGACCTGAGACTGTGCAATATATTTCAATAGATTTGTCCTTGTATTATTACATTAGAACAATTATCCTGGTATGCAGCTTTTCAGCAAATAAATAAAGCAAATTAAAACTAATTTATAGTAGCAATCCCTGTGACATTCAGCTATATATCTGAACAGTATTTAGTACGCTGAATTAAATTATTAGAATGTATTAGTGAAGGAAACTATAAACGTATCATAGCACGATGATCATTATTGTCATGACACAGATCCAGTGTAAGTATTTTTCCAGTGCAGTATGTGCGTCTGTGAGTAGCCCAAGGTCAGGGATCGATAAAAAGAAAGCCAGAGAAATCTTAAAACATAATGGTCAGTGTTCATAGTCATTTGCACAAGTATGTTTAGGCTATCAGCGATGTCTGCAAATGATCGCAGCTAAGCTGTGATTCATAGATGCCATTTACACAAATATGCAATGACTTTTAATGAGCTTATGCAAATGTACTAGTAATGAGATGTAAATGAACAATGATGTAACTCGGCATATGCTAATGAAGTATCCTCTACACCATTTGTGATTCCTAGTGAAATTTTCCCACTTTTTTGCCTAGTCTGCAGATACGTTATATAAAGGGATGTCTTGTCAGATCAGGTGTGTGAGTTGCTTGTCTTGGCTGGGCCAAAACTCTTTGTGTCCAGCAATGCTTGCTGCCCAAGAAGGCAAACATATAAACAAAGGATAACTCATTATAACTTTGACAATAAGGAAATCCTTGATACATTCAGAGTGGATATGGATGTTATAAGGGTCTTACTGGGTATGTTTCATGCCCACAGAAGTTCTGGAAAAATGCATGGACTTCCTATCCTGTGGACACTAAGGTATGTATAACCCTCACTATACTAGCCATGGGGTTCCAGACACAAACTGAGGACATTCTGGGGATCTCACTGGCTTTTGCCTAGAGAACATCACAGCAGTTCCTACATGTTTTCATGGCACATGTAGGTCAGTACATCTATTTCCTGGTGTAGAGCCAGGATTATGTGTGCCTTTTATGGAGTGGTATGTTTCTTTGAGGTACAGAGTGCAATAGATTGCACCTATGTTGGAATTAGGGCCCCTTCTGGTCCACAGGGTGAATGGTACCAGAATAGGAAGCGCTACCATCCCATCAGTTGCCAGGTAGTGTGTGATACATGGTGGTGCATCACCAAAGTGTCTAATCAGCATCCTGGCAGTGCACATGATTCCCATATCTGGCACACTAGCTGACTCTACCACCTCTTCCTGCATGGTAGGATGCCCAGTGGACATCTTGTTTTATATTGTATTTATGCAGTTACTGATGTTAAAATGTATTGCTGGATACCAAATAATTTATTTTTGTTTTGTCTCTCCTGCACTTTTTCTCTCTCTTTTTTTTTTTTTTTTTTTTTTTAAATGCTGCTGGATATCAATTGGAGCCATGGCTCATGACACCAGTGAGAAATCCTAGAACAGCTGAAAGAGGAGGCCTATAATACATCCCTGTCCCAGACCTGTATTGTCATTGAGAGGGTCTTTGACCTCCTGAAAATGTGTTTCAGGTGCCTGGATGAGTCTGCAGGTCCCCTTCAGTATGACCCATCTACTGCATGCAGAATATTTACTGCTTTTTGCATTCTGTACAACTTGACAAAACAGAAATTAGGTTGAATCCATTGTTTGAAGGTTTCTTATGTCACTGTTTATCATTTCCAGGATACTTTTCCATGACTTTGCATATAAGACTAGTCAGACCTGTGGGTCTGTAGGTCCGTAGATAGCCTACCCTTGTGCAAAAGAATGACAGTTGCAGTCCTCCATTTACTTGACATGAAGCCTATCTGAAAGGTATGGTTAAATACTGATAGCTTATGCTTCAATGCTTCATGCTACTAAGGAGGAATTGTGTGGTACAACCGGGCCCATTGATGCCATGTTCTTGGCCTTGGAGAGTGTATTGAGGGCCTGCTCCTTAGTAATAGCTGGGCAGGATATGGTTGAGAGTATTTCTAGAGGGGTGTTGGGGGGAGAAAGTGCTAAAAGTTGAGTTAAATTGGCCAACCAGTAGATTTGCTATATCTTCTGGCTCAATTGAGGTGGTCTATTTACAATTACTTCAGTACATTGTTATGCATTGTCTTTTAGGTTGCAGACATAGCTGAATAATGCCTTGTGATTGTCTTTGGCCTGGGCAGCTACTTTTACCTCAAAACTGTATTTGGTAGACTTGACTAGACCCTCTGTGTTGCTTGTTTAGATTGATGATAGAGTTTTTTTACCTTGATGTGCATTGCATTTCCTAGTTTTTTTTCCACAATTTTCTTCCTTTTCCTATACAACCTATTGATGTTGGAATTTCAACAGGGTGGTTTGCTTTTTGAGTTTGTCCAGTGCTTAATCTCGATAGGTACAGCTGTCTCTGTACAGATATTAGCATGATTGTACAGAGGTTTCATGAACAACTCCACACAGGCAGCAGTATTCTCAGAGTTTCCAGAGCTTGAGATTTTGCTCATAGGAAGTTTGCATTGAAACAATTCTTAAAGGTTCCAGGTTTAGCTGGGGTCCCAAGTTTAATTTTTATTTCAAAGGTGACAACTTTATGGTCTGACCTGACAAGTGAGGACATTGCAATAGATGAGGGTGGGAGTGCAGCACAACATTCTCCCATGTTTGTAAATACTAGGACAAGGATGTTTGCACCCTAGTGGGTGTACAGACTAGCTGGTTCAGGGTGTCTGTGTTTACATAGTCTGGGAGTCTCTGGGACCACCTGTTTGGAGCCATGTAAGATTTCCAGTTTATAGTGGGGTAATTAAAGTCACTCATCAATATGATGCTGAGTTGAATGGGAAGTGTCTGCAGTATGTTTTAAATATGTGTTATGGTTTCTTGAGTCATAGTGGGGGGGGGGGGTGTATAGCTTGCAAGGATATAGTATGGGACTTTGCCTGTGATAATTTGGACATGAATAAGTTCAACTATGTCACACAGTTTGACCAGCCTTGAGGTGTGTTTGTCTTTGATGTAAATTGAGACACATCCACCTTTTGTCCCTTCCTGTACAGTAACTGGCCTAAATGTGTGGAAGGCATTATAGCCTTGCACTGCCAGGATGCTCCCTGTAGCTTTAAACTATGTCTCAGTAACTACACAGACATGCACATTTTCCAGGGTGAGGAGAGCTTGTGGGGAGTGGAATTTCTTGTGTAGACTTGTCGCCGCACAGTAAGACGCTGTCCGGTTTGATTCTCAGCTAGAGTGTCTTCTGTGTGGAGACATGCGTGAATGGGCGTACCTTCATTGAAGGTTGTGCATCAGGCCTAGTAACTTGGCACGTAAAAATCAACTACCAATCATCAGCGGACCGGAGTTCCGCTGTGGCGACCCCTAACTGGGAAAAGCCGAAAGACACAAAAACTCCTGGCATTGAGCCGTGACACTTTTTTCTTGGATTGGTTTTGCTATGTTGGAAGGTTTATCAGGTTGGCAATGCCTAAAAAAGGCACTACGAGGATGGACAAGGTTACAGCTAGTATTGGAAAGCCTAGTGGGACAGCTGCAGACAGTCCCTTGCAAACCAGCATGGTCTGTTAACCATATCCTTTAAGGTTGACAAATATCATAACCCCTTCAAATAACACCACAATCTAAGCCAATTATTGAAGTCAATTGTCTTCTGTTGATATTGTGGCATCATCTTTGGAGAGGGTAGAATGCTGCTCAGTGCTTGGCTCATACCTGCCTTGGACACATAGTCTCAGAGCTCCATCGTGTATCGCTTCTTATACTCCAGGGAGGTATGTCCCAGATCATTTATACTAACATGGACTAAAGCTGAGTGGGACATCCATGTTTCTCACAATGGAGTCTCCTGTGACCAAAATGTTGTATTCTGTGGTTGTTTCCTTATGGGCTTAGAAGTTGAGATGCTATGAGATAAAACTGTATGTGTTGTGTTGTTTGTTGTTTTGGAAGAATGCTTTTGAGGTAGAGGAGGATGCTTATATTAAGTGCAATGTCTGGGAGGCCTTTAGGGTTTAGGAAGATTAACATTTAAAAGCTTCAGCATTTGTGTTCTATGCCTTTGGTCCTTACTATGCATGGTGGGTGTAAAGTGTGTGTGTTTCTGACCACCTGTCCTTGTGCACGAGAGCCTTGCCTTGCCTCCAGTGACATTGTGCACATCTCTCGCATACTGTATCAGTCTGTTTAAGAATTAGTTGATTGTCAGAAAGCAGGAGACAATTGCCCACTACCTCAAGATGCCCATACCCACTAAACTGGGTGCAGGTATACCCCAGGATGCCCATGCCCACTAAACTGGGTGCAGGTATAGTATGAAGGTTTATATCCATGGTTACAGATCCTTATGATGTGATCAATAATGGGATGGCACAAGAGAGGTTTACAACTGGCTAGCTTGGGTAAGAATCAAGGCTAAGAGTAAAGTTATGGTGGGGTCGCACCTCAATGTGCAAACTAGTTGCTGTTTGTGAAACTAAGTACTGAGGAAATTTCAAAGGTAGTTTTTTAGGAAAAATCAAATTCTAAGTGCCTGCGGTAATTCAGGTCACTGCTAACAAGCACTGCACAATTCCAATCCTCGCACAAATGTGACTCCCTTATACAGGTTCAGAAAATCAGTACTTTAGAAATATAACCCACTTGTTAATCACAGTAAGCACACTACGGTTTCCACAGAGATTTTCAGCACAGAATAACAACAGGTTCCTCTCCCCTGCCACTAGAGTGTAGACTTAAACCTCCTAACTTTAAATCCCCAAAAGAGCCTGTAAGTGCAGTAAATAATCAACTTAAACAGTAATCCAAGCTGAACCCATAGGAAATAATCAACGTTCACAGTAGCTCAAGCAGCAAACAATTAAAATAGGCAAGAATGCAGAATACAAATGTTTAAATGCAGTGACAAAACCAACAGCACTGTAAAATGATTAAAGTGCACTTAGTAGCACTAGTTGCAAGCTGCTTCCTGAGAAGTAGTATTAACTGAGATGCTAATGGGTTTAGTACACCTGATATTGTCTATTCTTACTAGATACCTGGGATAGAACCTATTACAATCAGATGCAACAGAAAGCCAAGCTGCACAAAGATCCTGAAGAGGTTCTCAACAAAACTTCAACTAGACCACTGAGAGAAGTCCACTACATACTGCCCTATCAGAGACCAGCAGCACCCTATGTTCCTCTGTTCCTTCTCTTACTCGGAGCAAAGTAGTAGCTCTAATCCCAAGATTGCTCCTATGAGCCATTCATAGGCTTTCCTGTGGTTAGTAATCTCTAGGAATGAGATAATGACCAACTGCTCCTTCTCTCACCTGGAGCAAAAAAAGAAAGCAATATTCCCAAGCTTATCCCTGAGAAGTGGTTCCTAGACTCATCAGTGATTGGTAGTCATGTCTCTGGTGTTACAAATTTTAAAATTTTTGTGTCTTTCGGCTTTTTCCCGGTTAGGGGTCACCACAGCAGAACTCCGGTCCGCTAATGATTGGCAGTAGAGTTTTACGTGCTGGCTTGCCAGGCCTAACGCACAACCTTCAACGAAGGAACACCCGTTCACGCATGTCGCCACACAGAAGACGCTCTAACTGAGAATCGAACGGGCAATGTCTAACTTTGAGGTGACAACGCTACCGCAGCACCACCACCGCAGTGTTACACATTTTAAAATTAAGATGGAAAAATGATTAATATTTTGAAATATGAAGAGTGTAGTAATTGAGAAGGATAGTATAAAATAAAAGATAACTTCAAGCTTTAAGAGTCTAAGGGGAGGGTCTTCCCAGTTGATCTGCCATTGTCCAGTAGAATGAGCAGATGTGAAGAGACTGGTAGGAGTACTCAAAGTTAAACTTATAATAGGAGTGATCAGCTGAAAAGTCACCAAGTTTAAAATCACAATAGAAAAAGAGTGTGTGGGCTGAAAAAATCAAATACAGTCAGACAACAGCACATTTTTGTCTGGAAAAGCATTTTCAATTGTCATTTTAGCCAGTTAGAAAGAATTGATGTAATTCAATTTCTACGTAAAAGGGGATGCTTAAGTACTGTATTTAACATCAATAACATAATAGCTCCTGATGAAGAGCTTGTACTAGCTGGAAATCTTGAGTAATTGCAAAACCCATGCTGGTTCCAAAAATGGTACTGCATCACACCTGTGTTCAAGTGTCTTTGTTTTTTCTGATAGTGCACCAATGTGGCATTTTCTAATTTTTCTTTCAGCTTCTTAAAACCAGACTTATTCTATCTATTAAGTAAGTGCCTCCATTTGGCTATGTTAAATATATTTTAATTTCTTCTTTGTAAGTAGAGGTGGTCACCTCTGCATTAGGACAGCAATGTGCCCGAGATCTAGTAGCCATAACCTGCTAATACATTCCTTCCCCTCTGTTCTATCCAAACATATTTAAATCTCAGGTATTTAGACTTTTAAACAACATTAGCTCCAAATATTCTTGTATGGATGAAGACCTGTTTTTTTAATATTGATTAAAGCGTGACCAGGATCTCATTTTTCAGTTTGCACCATGTTAGCAGAAAAGATTATTCTCAATGTCTGTTGCATACCCAATATCCATCACTTGCCCCTCACATGCTGTGGAAGGGAGGAAACTCAGCAAGACAGTAGTTTTATGATTTTTGCCCTCAGTATTCACAAACTTCTTTATCTTTTAAAGAAGATTTCAAAATACAAATATCTGAACATTTTGACAAAACTTAGAAAAACTTGCCAAATGCCTGACAACTTCAATGTATTTTGTAAAACCCATGATGATAGGCGGAGATTGCAGATCTTGTTTGGTAGCTAGAGGAAAAAAAATACCTACTATCCTCCCAAGGGAAGAAGAAAAAAGAAACTGAAAAAAAACTGTAAGGGGAACCCAGGTAACTAAGTGCAGAGCTAACTGGTGTCCCAAGTGAGAAGAGGATATGCCAGCAAAATTTAGATCCCATTGGGTGGAGGATCCCTAACAGGGGGTTTAAGTAGGGCGATCCTTCTGAAAGTGGAGGGGAGGGCTTGCGTTAAAAAATCACTCTCATCTCTAGGACATTTATATGCGCAGGGGGGTATTAGAATGGTTGCACGTGCCATGGACCATCCTGCCCTGATAATGCCCCCGGGTGGAATGGTCTGCCCTCTGATGGACTAGGGGAAGAAATCCACCAGGATAGGTGGCTCTTAACCCTCTCGATCAAGGATCACTGTTGTGTCTTCTTGAAGGGAAGCTTCAAAGTACAGTGACAATCTCCCCGACTCTCCACTGCCTCTAAGGGTGGGGGCACCTCAGGGGATGCTGGAAGGGCTTGTCGTTCCCCTGAGATCAGGAGAAAACCTTGGGAAGGAAGGTATTCCCCAATGGGAAACCTGGGGTGATGGATCTCTGGGTCCCGGGAGCAAGAGAGTGGGAAGAGATATCTACAGGCACTGAGTGGATGAAGTATCTGGGCCTGTGATCAGCATTTCAGCAGTCTACTCACCACTCTCTGTGTCATGGTCTGAGAGTCTGAAGACCTTGAGGATCAGCATGGGCGGCTCCATTAAAGGAGAGGCCGGAGCCGAGATGATAATGCTCAGCGATGGAGATCTGGATCTCTTTCTCTACAGAGCATCGAGAGCCGAAGAATCTTCGAGCCAGTTGTTTTAATAAATTTGCCTGGGGTTCCTGCTGGTCAGAGTGTGTTGTCGGCTCAGCCGGAGCCGACAGGCATGAAGAAGAAGCAGCAGCGCCAATCGCGCCAAGCCCGAACCTTCAGAGTAGAAGGAAGGATCAGCTCAGGAAGCGCCGATTACTCCCGAGGGAGTTGGAGCCAAGGGCTGAAGGCTTGACACTGGAAGCCTGGCTGGGGAGGCTGAGGGGCTTCCGAGAGCCGACGACTGAGTACTAATCACACACACTACACAGTCAGTCAAAAAAACTAGAGATTAACAAAACCAAAAGTACAGGGAAAACACACAGACACATCGGATGGCTGAGGGCCTCGCTGGTGGAAGAGAGCTTAGAGCAAGTGCAGTGAAGACCAAGGAGACCGGATCGGGCTTATCCCACAAGAATGAAGGCGAGATTGACAACTTAACATCAATATTTATGTTGTCCATGATCTAGCAATTTAGAGCACAGAATTAAAGTTCATCCTATAGTCCTAAATCTGATTCAGTCTCCATTTGTCTGTTTTGTGATGTTAAGCAAGTCGTTTAACAAGTCATTGCTCTTAGATCACTTTGAAATGAGAATTGCATTCCTAGTGGGTTTGCTTGACAAATATATGACTAAAACAAATAAATAATGGTTTAGCTATACTTGTGAGTTCTAATAACATTGTCCATAATGTTTATGCGGTCCTTATACATACTATACTGACATGACAAACTGCATAGCTAATAACAGCTCTCTAAGTATTCAAATGCTGATTTAAAGTAATGTTTACTCTCACTGTATTATGAGTTTCAAGACTGCTATTTTATGCCTTTGGCCTTGAATCGGGTGGATAAGGGCCCTTGGATCACCTGATAACCCTGGTTATAATAAATCAATAAATAACGCAAGTATGGAACTAATAATATATATGCCATATATGCAGAGCTAATTTATAGTAAAAGATTCATTAGATAAGGGGAATAAAGAAAATAACAAAGGAGGTGACAGAGTATTCAGATGTTCTGCATGTCTTTGGGAACTCATACCCAAGACTGTCCTGGTGAAGATATGTGATTTTTCTTATTGGACCATATGTTTGGATATATGCATGCCAAAGATGACATTATGTTCTTATACGGGTCTGATAAGGGAGGAGTGAAACAGGAAAATGACTATTTTGGGCACGAAGAATATGCTTTTAATAATTAATTGGAGTAGGAAGAAGAAATTCCCAATGACAGCTGATATGAGCTGGTTGAACATGTCTAGTGCTCTTATAGGAGTATTCATTTACAGGGAGGGGTTATTTCTGTAATAGATGCAGGCTGTGTCTTGTTTCTCAAAGAGTACAGTACTCTATTTTTGCATTAAGCTTTCATCTATGGTCCTGACACCATGACTTTGCATGCGTAAGGTCCTCCTGGAGGGTGTGTGTGTCATCTTAAGTACTGATGATAGCCCTGAGTTTACATTCATAATCAAACTTGGTCAGCTAGAGACCTTTGACATTAGCTTTGACATCAGTGAAATATAGACCAAACAGTAATAGTCCCAGACCAGATCCCTGGGGAATACCACCAACAGATGAACATTTATTGAGAAAGTGTGCCACCCATCATGAATGATTACTTTCTGTCTGTTATCCAGTTTGCTATCCAATAAGTTACAAAAGGGCTTACATTTGTATTCATTCAATGTCTCGGTGGCTCTTTTGAAAAATTCAATCAGGTTAAAGTGCATTGGTCACATTCTGAGGTAAATTATGCATTTGACATAACTTCTTTAACATATGCAACACCAAATTATGCAGTTTTGGTGCAAAACGTGTTCAGTTTTTGTGTTGTATTTTATTGATAATGATGCCCTCCTAAATGTTTTCTCAGAGCTGAAAATTCCTACTATGACATCATGACATACTGTACTTGTAATGCTTTCCTATCCAAACGTCAATAGGCATTTCTTACTTCCTACAAAGACAAGCTGCCAATTAGATCTTGCAGATGGAACACCTTTCACAGAAAGTTAACACAAGTAATACTTCAGTATTGAAACCGCAATGCAAACAAGAAGTTGCTCTACTACAGTTGTAGGTTGTGTTTGATTACCTGCAATGATTTGCAGTTGTATGCCAATACTTTTCCAATGCCCACAATGATATCATGTTGTAGGTGTGGATCCTGAGAAAAACTGTGTAAACAGTGAAACTAAAACATTAGACACTACATTGCAATCTTCATTTTTTTGTAAAACAACTTGAAACTTTACTATGGGGAGTATAATGGAGAGTGAAATTAATTGCAAAATAAATGTGCTTCAGAATTTGACCAATACACTTTAAGTTGGCAGGATATAGTCTTCACAAAGTCATATTGGTATGGGACAAGGGACTTAAACTGCCAATATCCTTAGTTACGAATTTCATTATAGTACATTTCATTACTTAACAAAAGAGGCTGGTAAGGCTAATCAGTCTGTAATTACCAGGGTCAGTGGTTGGGCCATCCAAGTGGAGGGGACTGCAAGAGTTGTTCTACAAGATACAGACACATAACCAGTAGAAAGAATGACGTTAAACACGTTTAGAAGGGAGTCTGTAAGCTGGAAGGCTTTGTTTTTTTAATCATATCAACCAATTGGCTAAAGATAGTTATAGAACTATAGGTTGTATAAAAATATTTATAAATCTAGGAAATCAAAAATATGAAGTCATTATCTGTTAGCTACATTACCAAACCAAACTGAATATGCAATAACAATATGGAAACCTTATAAGAAAATAAGCAAGAGTTAACTAGAAAGAGTACAGCGGAAATATACCAAGGGCATCCATGGATGTAAAACTTTAGTTATTATGAAAGACTAAAATATCTGAACTTGTACAGTGTCACTTATAGATATTTAAGGGTCTATATCACGTTGTCGAAGTTTTACAACTTTGAACGCTATATGGTCGAACCCATGTGTTTGAATTTGTAAAACTTTGAAAACTAAAAAAAAAAAAAAAATGATAAATAAATCACCTGGCAGTTGAAAGCAGGGGGCAAGACCCCTTGCACCACCCATGTGGGGGGGCTGCACCCGCCCACCCCTCGCTCTTTAACTATACCAACTCTGAGACCGCACTACAAGGCAGTACAGTGCGGAAAGGGAAGATTTGCCTTTAGTATACTGTAGTGCAATCTCAGAGTTGGTATATTTAAAGATCGGGGGTGCCCCCCTGCTTACAATCATCATGTATGTTTTTTATTATTTTTATTTTTTTAAGTTTTTGAAGTTTTACAATTTTGAACATATGAGTTCAACCATATAGCGTTCGAAGTTGTAAAACTTCGACAATGTGATATAGACCTGATATTTAAGATGAGATCTTATGCAGGTATATAGGGCATTTAGAGACAACTATCTTTAGGAATGTCTGGGGTTATCAAAAAATAGTAGAAAACCATCAGACAACCTACGTAGAAGATTCTATAGGAATAATAAGTGTACTAATTGGTTGTCTGAGATAGCAGATAACGTATGGAACAGATTACCAAATTACATTAAAGCAAGTACTAGTTCAGATATTTTGAAGAACAGCCCGAACACTTATTGTGGGAACAAATGTTTTGGTATATTGGCAGTCTAGAAGACATCAATGCCCGTGCTTGAAATGTTTGTATGTATGACAGACTTTCATAATAACAAGGAAATCATTTGTATGTTATCTGGATGGAGAAAGATTTTAGCACCTGTTTTGAGGTAATCACAGGGGAAGGTGCTGACTGAATATTGTGTTGGTGGAGGAAGCATGGAGGGTGTAGACACAAAAGTTTGAAATTTGTCCCGTAGAATATGTGCAATATCCTTGGGGTTAGAGTGGATGGTACCATTTGATATCAACTCAGTGCAGTGTTGTGTATTGTTTCTGAGGTTCCTGGCATAATCAAAGAAGGCTTTGTGGTTATATTTTGATGTAGCATTTAATTCATATTTAGAGTTGCAGGCCTTAAGCTTTTGCCTGTATTCTATATAATAAATTAACAGGTTAACATTAATGCAAAGAGTGCATACCAGAAATCATATGAAAACAAAATATAAGAATGACTTTATGTAATGCAATAAATACTACTTTACAGAAACTCAAGATATCATAAACATGGAATGAGTACTATGTATGACAGTTTAATAAAGATTAATGTATTAACAAAAAACACCAATGAAGCCTGGCATGCAATAAACATTGTGTCTAACAACTGAAAATATATTATTGTTATTCAAAGGTAAGGTATCAGTTCAGTATTGTACTTAAATATTACTTTTAACTTGAGCTTTAGCCTTCTACTAGTTTAAATCAATATCTGATAAAGCTACAATTCATATATCAATCCTTTGTTGAGAGGGTTAGTCCCACTAGGCTTGTAATCTCTTTTCAGGGAAGACCCAAGATGGCATTTATCCTACTAGGTGAAGTTTGGCCAGGGTATCGGGATCTTTTACATCTACCACCAAATCAAGCAGAAGAGGCCTCAGTTTAACATCTATTCCAAAGGGCAACACACTCAGGAGTACAGCACTCCCCTTATGCTGGGCTGGAGTGTTAGCCATCCATCTTCATGGTGTGGGAATAGAACCCACAGCCTGCTGCACCAAAGGTGAGTGTGCTACCAGCTGCACTACTGACAGTGCTATTTAGTGTTACTGAAATGCTTAGAATAGCACATATAATTAAACAAGTGAGTACTAGGCTTAATTGTGGGTCATTAGATGTTGACTGTCTACATGTGATCCCAATAGAATATTTTGTTTGATGTATGTTACTGACCACTGTTGTGTTATTTTGGAGAATTCCCTTTTCCCTGAGATACAGTGATCTCACAGTTAATATAGTTAAGTAGCAATGATGCAGGGATGTAGACCTCTGATGTTGAGTAGTTTTGAGTGAAACAATGAGTTTTGATCACATCTGTTGTAGTGTTACTTTGATATTTAGTGACTGCACTTGACTGTTAACTAGTCATGTATCAGATTTCTACTATGAAGCCTTAAAAACATCAAGGTGTATCATGATGCAATAGGAGTCTCCTTACTTTTTCCTCACATGCTTCATGAAATTGTACTAACGTATAACGCTATGCTAGACAGATTTGTGCACTCCATAGCTGATTAAAAAAACATGTATCTTTATGAATGTGATTTGCCTGCTGCTAGGTGACCCACTGAACCATAAATGTTAACTAGTATGGATAGACTGGGCTGTATGTAAAGTGTTTTGTGCAGTGGCATTACTCAGAGAGAGTCCTGGTGGTGAGAAAACCTTTGCAGATGTGTCAGGTGCCTTTTCTACAAATTAATATTGTAACCACAGTACGCATTGTCCAGGTTGTAGGACAGAGGTTGCTTCTCTGCTGAGGTCATGCCCCCTTGTTGTATACAGTAATAGCACAGCATGAAACTGTTCTCAGCATTACAGTGACCTTCTGATTAAGAATGAGAAGTTTCTGTAAAACAATATACCGTAATGCTCATTTACAATCAGATTTATATGTCATTCATGATTCCTGCTATCCTATCACAAACCTGATTACATAGTTAATCACAGAGTCAGAAACTCCTGCTTATTTATACTTTCAAGGTAGCCATCATGAATACCAACAAATGTATAAACAAGTATTTGTCAGTGCTGAATGATAGATTGCAGAGCATTGGTGTTGTACCATTAAAGTGCAATGGGGTAATGAGACAACAATGGTGGAAGTAAAGGATAGTTAAAATAGCATATATATTGAACTGTGACTCTTGAATATGTAAAATAAAATTATTCCTGTTGTTTATATTTGCCTTTTATCACTATTAAGGCATTCCATATTTTATGCTTGCAAATATAATTTGTTACATTATTTAAAAGGGAAGCAGCATACAGCAATGTGATCTTGATTGCCAAGCATTATTTGGTAATACTTGATAAAGAGAAAAAATAACCAATATATATTCAACATGAATATTTTATTTTATATTTTTTAGATATAATGTGATGCATTGTTTAATGAGAAAGCAAAATATAGCATGGTTATTTTTATTGACAAAGGTTTAGAGCCATCTTGCTGTATGTTACTGTCTGCAGCTGACATAATACAGTTGAGAAAACCTGGCTCAGTACAGCCTCCAGATGCTAAGCTGTCATGTATGTGACAGACACCTACACCAACAGGGTCTTCGTTGTTTGAAAAATAGTATTCACTGATGCATCATAATGAAAAACAATAGCCAAGTATAGACAAGATAAATATTGTACTTATTTTTATGTACAGCGTCCTGTATGCAATTCAATTAACACAGTCTCCAGCTGCTCAGCTGTGCTTAGTAAAAACATACAACAGTAAGGTCATGATTGTTTGACAAGCTCTATTCCTTGATGCTGGATACTAAGAGGTAATAGTCATATAAAAACAAGAAAAGTATTTCATGTTATTTTACATTTGAGGAGCTTTGTGTGTCATTACAGTAATATAGCCAGAGATGCCATGCTCTGTGTGAGCAACAGAAACACATAACAACATTGTTGGATTGTTTAACAAACACTATTCTGTGATCTATGATAATGTTGGCAACAACCAAATATAAGAAAGATGAGTATTACGGTTTATTGTAAATCTGCTCTAATATTATTTGGTCTTCTGTTTATTAGGGAAGTGATATAAGACAACATGTTTCTGTTTGCTCACAAATGATCAAAAGCATGTTATCATGTGATTCTGTGCATGCTTTAGTAATACCTCCACATATAAGGTGCCCATTGCACAATGTTATTAATATAGCTTCAAGATGCTAAAATGTGCTGTATCAACAGAATTAATATGTACGCCAACTGTACTTCTGAGCATGGTAGTATTTTTACTTCTGAATGAGACACTTTACCTGGGTTGAGCTGGAACAGTTTAGTTTGGAATTTATCATGGAGAAGCAACATACAACATTTTAAAATGACAATGTTAAAGCAACTCATGGCATTATGGTCTTTACATGGAAAAAGCTGGGACAGAAGTAAATGCTAAGGTGCTGTGTGCTAAACTGAAGTAATACCGTGATAGACAGAGCACCTTACACAAGGCTGTATTACTTCAGTTATACAGACAATACCATAGTATTTGAAGTAATGTAGCATGCAGTCATGTACGGAGCACCTTACCCAATGCTATATGGATAATTGAAGTAATATAACCTTGAGTAAGGTGTTATATAAATGACTAAATTAGTACAGCCTCCAAATGCTAAGCTGTTCTGTGCATGATAGTTACAGACAGTGGTCAGGATATTAATTTCTATCCAACTTGAGCTGCCACATTTTGATTTGCTCTTAATGTTCATGGTGAAGCAATATATAACATTTGTTATATTCATGGGAATGCAGTATAAGGCACTGCATTGTTAGAGAGCAAAAAAGTGAGGAAAGAGACTGTGAGTGAGAAAGTAAATGGCATCATATTTGTTTTCATTATTTTCACATTACTATTACTAATGTCATTAACTGTGATGGTACAATGCTCTTATCAGTAGCACATGACATTGATATGATTTAGTCATTTGTATTCTGATTTGCTTTCTTTTTGATTTGCATGTTGCCCACTGGTAGCATTTGTTTAACTGAAGCAATGTGCTGCACTTGTTCATGCATGCAAATCAATACAGAAATATCATATTACTAAACATATTTACATCAACTATTCCAGATTATTACTAGTTTATATCCATACCTTTAAAATTAATTTTATTTAACACGTTTACAGTAAACAGTCATTTTGATGTAGAGAATATGGGGACATTTATATCCTGCTTCTAAGAAGACTCAACTTATGGCAATTTGATACCTGAAATAATTTAAAAAAGGTTTCTTGTGATAGCCGTGAATGGGATCATCATCATCATCTTCTTTCGGCTGTTCCCGTTAGGGGTCGCCACAGCAGATCACCTGTTTCCATTTCTTCCTGTCCTCTGCATCTTGCTCTGTCATACCAACCATCTGCATGTCCTCTCTCACCACATCCATAAACCTTATCTTAGGCCTTCCTCTTTTCCTCTTACCTGGTAGCTTCATCCTTAGCATCTTTTTCCCAATATACTCTGCATCCCTCCTCAGCACATGTCCAAACCAATGTAATCGTACGTCTCTGGCTTTGTCTCCAAACCAAGGATAGCTCACTCACTTTTAATTACTTAAAAGTCATATAAAATTATCCTTTTACTGTTTATTTCTGTTATAATTAAACTTTTATTATGTAAAGCGAGCTCTGTGATTCTAAAATATGTTGTTTTTACTTTAGTTACATCCGTGGAACTATATTAAGTATAATAAACATGTCTTTGCATTTGCGCGGTGTTAAATAACAGTCCAATAAGCAGCCGTGCACTTACGCCCTGATTCCATATCATCTGGTGTCTCCTTATGATGATGAATTTTGTGAAGACATGTTGTTTTTACTTTAGTTACATCAGTGGAACTATATTTATTAAGTTTAATAAACATGTCTTTGCATTTACTCTGTGTTAAGTAGCAGTCCAATAAGCAGCGGCACAATTACACCCTGATTCCATTCAATAAGCAGACGTACAATTACACCCTGATTCCATATCATTTGGTGCCTCCTTCTAATGATGTGCTTTGTGAAGGCATGTTGTTTTTACTTTAGTTACATCAGTGGAACTATATTTACTATATTTATTAAACACATCCTTGCATTTACACTGTGTTGAGTAGCAGTCCAATAAGCAGCTGTACAATTACTCCCTGATTCCATATCATCTGGTGCCTCCTTCTGATGATGCGTTTTGTGAAGGCAAAGACATTTTAGTTGATAAAAATGCCTTCTATAATCTGCAGCAGATTTCAACACATAAAGTGACACAGAATGTAGTGCACTAAATCAGTCACTCAGATAATAAACCGATTAACTAAATTTAGATATAGTGAAGTAAAAGTGTAGTGTGCATGTCCTCCCCGCGGTCGAGTGGCCTCCGAAAGACATGTGTGAATGGGCATGCCTTTGCTGAAGGTTGGGCATTGGGCTGGCAACTCGGCACCATAAAAATCTACTGCCAATCATTAGCGGACCGGAGTTCTGCTGTGGCGACCCTTAACCGGAAAAAGCTGAAAAAGACAAACAGATATAGTGAAGTAAAAGCAAATGGAACAGGTTAAGGTTGTTAGTTAACTGTATAGTGCATGAAATGCAGTGAAATAACACAGATACAACACCTGTATAGTGTGTGACATACACTGAAATAACACACACATAACACCTGTATAGTGTGTGACATACAATGAAATAACACAGATATAACACTGTAACAAATAGTCGTGTACTGTGGGGTGATCACTTTCAGGAAAAAACCTAGGAGTAAGCATATCAATACAATTTGTGTGTGTTATACATTGAATGGATTAGTTCTGGAATCACATATTTTTTAATAATTTGTATATCTGTGACAATGACGAGGGTAAAGACGCAATGGAGCACAATGAATATGATGCATTACATCTGTTGCACAAAACTAGAAATAAAATTCATAAAGGCAGACAAAGAGATTGAAACTGGTCCCCAGATGCACTGTCCCTGAATAACAAATGACTAAAGCTGAGTTCCCTCATGCAAAAGTCCAAAAACAGGAATTCTTGTTAACGAACTTTGATTTTTAGGAGGTGAGAAGCAACTGTTCTGTGTACCATACATCTCTGCTAATTAAAGCATTCATACCATGAGTTCAGACCTATCAAGGAAAGAAATATACTTGGTTTTGCCTAAATTCATTTTTTGTATTGTTTGTGGTGTATAGAGAATGTCATCTTTCCACTGCATTCCATTTTATTTGTTCAGTCTTCACTTTATCTTTATATTGTGTGGTATATTTGCAGATGAAATGTTGAGATTTTTCAGGCAGGTTTGTGCAGGTCAGTGAGCTGGCTATAGGCTGTTAGGATTCTTGGAAAATGTATTTGTGGATATATGTCCAGTTAAAGACAGTTTGACTGAGCTAGTCAATGTTTCACTACTTGTTCTTTACACTGTGGACCTTACATTAAATTTTGTTACGTAACATTTGCTTGATTGTAAGAGGTGACAATAACATTGTTTAGTTGGCCAGTTATGTGTATTTAACATTGTACCTCCCCCCTTTCTCTACTTGTTTCATGCCATCTTGAATACTTCATGGTATTCCTTCATCACTTCATATTCTTTTAACTATTTCATGGGGTTAATTTACTTGCCATGAAGATATACATTTGCCAATATAATGAATAGTTGACTCCAGAAGTTTGACGGCTGTGCCCTGTCTCCTGATTTTCTCATTCCTATTAAGGATGACTACTTCAAACCTCCTTGACATGATCTTCTGCATCTAGGCTCTGCCCCTTTGTTTTATACCATCTAGTGAGAGAACTTACAGCTCCTCGGCCTTCTTCCATAACCCACAATCCTTTATGGTAGCTTTCCTCTTGATTCATTACAGCACTCTTATCTCTGTCTCTTTAGAGAGCATCTCATTCGTGTGGAATTGTTATCGCTGTGCTTCTGGAGTCTGTCACCATGGAAATACTTCCCTGTGTTCCTTTTGCATTTGTCACTGTCCTCTCAGTCTCCTACTTGTGGTTCAGCCCAGATGTGATCAATTGCTCAGATGTTTTTCCTTTCCTGACACTCAGTTGCATTCTGTTTACTGGATACTTAAGCCGCATCTAACTTCTTTTTTGTAACACCCCCTCAAATGAACTTTAGTGTATAGGTTCCATGCCTTTCTGTGATTCATAATTATTTCTTGCTAGACTACATCCTTGAGAAGGGCTTGTCATCTGCCACTCTTTCTGTAAAACGATGCCTTCTTGTGTCCACACTGTTATCTGTTTCTTATCTTCAAATTGTATTATTTTGCTCTCACACACTTATCTATGAATTTCCTTTTGATAATTATGTTTTTGTCACAATAATTCTGCCTTCTTACATGAAGTGTCTGTAGTTTAAGCTGTCAGACCTGTCCCTGTAGAGCTTCTGGTACTGATATGCACATTTCTTTACAATCTTCCTCCTTCCTTTTGCCTTTATTCTGTCAGTACAATCACAATAATGTAATTCCTAGAAATGCACACAAAAATTGAGAAATGGTTAATATTATACACCACTTAACACCTCACATGCCTGCAAAATTACATTTGGGATTGTCATTGAGAGACTGTAGACTTCATAGGCATTGTATTAGTTAGGATGATTGCTTTTTGCACTGCAAATTAACAACTTTTGTCTGATTAATAAAATATAGATAACATAGCATTGTGCAGTGTTAGTGACTCAAAAGGTAGCATACTTCCCTTTGATACTAGAAGATCAGAAGACTGTGGATTCTATTCCCACATCAGTTAATTGGATTAATTTTTTTTCCATCACTGATTCAGAAGTGCACTACACAGTGGATGGAGAAGTGCTGCATTCTTGAGTGTGCCAACTTTTAGATTAAACATTAACCTGAGTTCTCATCTGTGTGAGTCGGTTGTAGCTCAGTTGTGTTTACGTAAAACACCTTATGCCACTTTATGAAAAGAGAAGGAGAATTTCCCTAGAGTCCTGGTCAAATTTCCCTTTGTCATTATGAATACCTCCTTGGGATTCTGCTAAAATGAGGCCACTGGCCTAGAGGGGCTTACCTGGTCAACAAAGTGCAAATAAGTAAAATTATAAAATAATATAATTTGTTAAAGGTAAATTTGTACCATCTAACAACACTGTCTGTTCTCTGTTTAATGTACAAGATTTGTAGCACATAAGTGCAACATCTCTTAAGACACAGAAGCTACAATTATATTATTTATTATGTATTTACAACGGACTGCTACACAAAGCAACACTTTTTCTACACAAACCCCAATGGTAAACAGGCGTCACATAAGGGAACAACTGCTCTTCAATGCAATCATCTTCATTTTAAGCATATTTGGTGTGGTGGGTGATCCCTTAACAAAAGCAAGTCAGTGTTGTTAATATCTGCACTATATACAGTTCTTAGAAGAGCATATTATTTTATGAAAAAAGAAAGGAAAACACTTGCCCTGTATTCCTGTTTACTTTGTGCCAGTTTTCACAGGATTTCTGTTGGCTTTAACAGCAGGTAAGCCATCACAAGGCATAAAATGATACTTAGAATACATTACACTTAGCTCTAATTGTAATTCATGTTTATGACAATAGTGCTTTTTATAAGCATTGCAGGAAATCTGTTTCATAGGAAAGCACAACCGCTTGCCTTCCTACTAGTGGAAGTGTCATCAGCAGTGCACAGAAACAGCTGCCAAAGCTTTAAACTATATTATTTAAAAAAAAAAAAAGACCCTACAGGTGCTTATGTGACTCATGTACTTAAATCCCTGCATTATCAATGACTTACAGCGCGGAATTAAATCTTCATACAATGGCTTTCAAAATAATATCAGGCACATTACATGTGGTGGGGCTACTTGAAATTGTGACAAAGTGCAAATCAACAATTTCATATTCTGAAGAATGAAAATGCTTAGCAACTAGTACTAGAGAATCGGTCAGGTCAAAATACATGATATACATTTTTGTAGTGCCGTGCCATGAAAAATGCTTTTTAAGCTCTAGCATAGCATTATAATATCTGAAATGACACAGATTTCTAAATGTATTATTTATTCATTATAGGGCAACGTATTTCAACAGTATGCTGAAGCTGATGGCATTGCTAACAGCTGTGGTTAAGCAGATACCTCAAATCATCTTCCAGATAATGAGAAACAGCATTCAAAACATGCTTTGTTTGAATGCTTTGTACTTACTTTGAGCTTTTAAGAAGGAAGCAGAGATATAAATGGTTTAAATGACGATGATGCCTCATTGTTCATTGGACGTTTAAACTAATAAACCTGTGGTGCTACCCACTTTATAACCTAGTGACACTTTTACCTGCCCTCCCCCCCCATAATAACAGTAGAGCCATCAGGTGTACTATAAAGAAGGAATATGTAGGAAGAAGTCGGAATATGGCAGATGGGTAAGTTAAAGTGGCACGTTTAACACAATTAGCTGGGAGTCACTGGAACTGTTACGTAACTGACAGACTGCCAAGTTTAATTGAATTCATGCAGTGCAGAAGGCAAAAAAAAAAGTCTCTTGCAGAAATTGTTCCCTGATCAGCGTGAAAAGGAACATTTTGTTCTTTTAAGATGGTTTAAACTGTATGGGGAATCAGGGAGCATTGTGTTGTCAAGGAGGGAAGCAGCTTGCAGGCAGCAACAGAATGTATTGCCATGGCATCAGAAAGACTGCAGAATGCAATCATTTCTGTACAGGTCTCCTCAGGTTACCACATTCCCATATAATCTGTTTTTATGTGGAGCTAGCTGAAGCCTTTATGATATTTCTTGAAAAAAATACGAACTTGTGGTAATTTTAATGCAGATGTTCTATAGTTGCATACTAAGATTAGTGTAGAGATTACCAATAAGACTTTGCTGAACACCATGAAAAAATTGCGCTTTCCTTAACCATACTCAGAAAACACAGAATCAGACAGCCTAGGTTTCCCTTTACTCTAAGAATGTTTGCCAACTTCAGCATTCTTTCGCATTGTCACTTATGAAAAGTAAAACAAAGAGCATTGTAGCAGTGCACACATGCATATACAGAGACAGACAGACAGTGATACATACACATTCTCGCACGCGCACACACACACACACACACACACACACACACACACACACACACACACACACACACACACGCACACTTATACAGACACACATACAAATGCACTTACACAAACAGACACGCGACAGTGAATTATTGTTACCAGAAAATAACATGGGCGTTAAAATTAGAAGTGCACATACATTGGCTGAATCTTGTTAGCTGGCACAAGGCTATGTTGGATCATGTTTTAAAATTGTGCTTAATGTGTTATCTTCAGACAAACCTGATGAAACAGCAAACTTGCTTTACAGTCAGTGTTTTAAACAGCTTTATATTTAGGTAGGACAGCTGACATTAAACGTTTGAAAGAGCTTCTTTTTTTACTGTGACCCTTTATTTTAATGTGCCTTTCCATGGTAGTTCACCTGGAATGTAGCAAACCTTGAAATGTTTTACTTTTTGTTATTAGCTGATATTTTTCTATAATTAAGCAATCTGCTTCTCCGGAATATTCAGTAAATATTGTTTTCCTTAAAGTCCTATGCCTCATATTACTTTACTGCATTTGTCCATGACAGCACACATTCTTAGATGCTCTTTTGCTTTCAGTACTTCTCTTTGCTTCTACACTGTGATTGTCCCAGAAGGAAATGACAGAAACATTTTTTCTGCTTTTAATAATTTTATTTGCATTTACTCAGTTTAGTTCAACAGAAACCTTTTGACATTAGTTGTGAAGCCTGCAGTTAGTGTATAAATATTTATGCATTTGTGTGTGTGTGTGTGTGTGTGTGTGTGTGTGTATGCATGAAATATGTGTGATAAAAACATTTATCCAATATACAGTGCAGATATTTTTATTTATTAATAATATATGCATGCCATGGGGTATTTAGCATAGGTAATTATCAACCACTTCTGCACATTCTGCATAATGATGTTCATTGGAGACTTGGTGTCCTCGATGCATCTTAAAGGTATCTAGCAACTTCCCACCTAAACAATACCAAAGGAACATGCGGCAGTACAATACATACGTGCAGGAGCATGCGGCGGTACAATACATATGTGCAGGAACATGCGGCAGTACAATACATACGTGCAGGAACATGCGGTAGTACAATACATACGTGCAGGAACATGCGGTAGTACAATACATATGTGCAGGAACATGCAGCAGTACAATACATACGTGCAGAAACATGCGGCGGTACAATACATACATGCAGGAACATGTGGTAGTACAATACATACGTGCAGGAACATGCGGTAGTACAATACATACGTGCAGATGATAACATCAGGAACTTCCCACCTAAACAATACCAAAGGAACATGCAGTGGTACAATACATACGTGCAGGAACATGCGGCGGTACAATACATACGTGCAGATGATAACATCAGGAACTTCCCACCTAAACAATACCAAAGGAACATGCGGTAGTACAATACATACGTGCAGATGATAACATCAGGAACTTCCCATCTAAACAATACCAAAGGAACATGCGGTAGTACAATACATACGTGCAGATGATAACATCAGGAACTTCCCACCTAAACAATACCAAAGGAACATGCGGTAGTACAATACATACGTGCAGATGATAACATCAGGAACTTCCCACCTAAACAATACCAAAGGAACATGCGGTAGTACAATACATACGTGCAGATGATAACATCAGGAACTTCCCACCTAAACAATACCAAAGGAACATGCGGTAGTACAATACATACGTGCAGATGATAACATCAGGAACTTCCCATCTAAACAATACCAAAGGAACATGCGGTAGTACAATACATACGTGCAGATGATAACATCAGGAACTTCCCACCTAAACAATACCAAAGGAACATGCGGTAGTACAATACATACGTGCAGATGATAACATCGGGGGGGTGGGGTTGGCATAATGTTTAAACTGGTTTCCTCACACACACAAAGGCAGCTAACCCAGCACATGCCCATGCACAATGCATTGTATAAACATGATTGTATACTATAACATGACATAGCACACTAAATCACAATCAGCTACATGAATTTATATTGTAATATATGCATAAAATACTATGTCCCAGGCATCTGCAAGGGTGGAAATACAGTATATATAAGTGTGTGTGTGTGTGTGTGTGTGTGTGTGTGTGTGTGTGTGTGTGTGTGTGTGTGTATGACAATTGATTGACTCACCTAGATATTGGCAGCATAAATACTGACAAAAAATATCTAATTCTCAAAATATCAACAGTTAAAAATATCTAAACACAAACTATTAACAAAATCTAATCACATCCCACACCAATGTTTTTGCAGAAGGCAAGCCTGCCCTGCACTCCCATGTGGGCAGTTGCAACCCCCACATCCCTTGCTAATGATATATATCTGCTCTGAGGTAGGAAATGGGTAACTTGAGTTTTGTCAATATTTTGTGTTTAGATATTTTTAACTGTTGATATTTTGAACATTAGATATTTTTGTCAGCATTTGTGCAGTCGATATTTAGGTGACTCAGTCATATTTATATATATATATATTCACACACACACACACACACACACACACACACACACACACACACACACACACACACACACACACACACACACACACACACACACACACACACACATATATATATCATTTTTTATCCAGACAGGGTTTCTCTGAGGACAAACCCGACATTCATGCTTAAGGTAGTCTCCAGTGTGGCCCTTAACCAAGCTATTCATCTGCCTACTTTATGTCCAAACCCACAGAATAAGGGGGAGAGAATTCTGCATTCTTTGAACATACACAGACAACTACACCTCTACTTGAACAGAACCAAAGCTTTCAGAAAGACAGAGCAACTACTAGTGGCACATGCTGCAGGATCACAAGGAAAGGCCATCTCAAAACAGACCATTTCAAAGTGGATAGGCCACTGCATTCATTTCTGCTATTCACAACATGGCAAGCCAGTGCCTAAGGGAATTAGGCCACATTCAATTAGAGCAGCAGCCACTTCAGCAGCCTTCCTCAGGGGAGTACCAACCAAAGACAATTTAGAGGCTGCTACCTGGAGTTCAGTGCACACCTTTACAAAGCACTATCATTTACCACTTTATTCTAAATCCAGGGCAGGCTTTGCCACTGCAGTTCTGCAGGGCCTCTTAGCCACTCCTAATGCTATATTAGCTCCATCCTCCCAACCATAGCTTTGGGATTCAACCCAAGTGTAATGACTGCAACAGTGAAACACGAAGAACATAGTACAGTTGTGTACACTTACCATAAATGTAGATGTTCGAGTGTATTCACTTTTGCAGTCAAGGTTATCCACCCACCATCCCCCATCTCTTTGCAGGAACTTATCTGCACTCCTCTAATCTATACAACCTATGTGGTGTATTTGCTTATAGATGAAGGTATACTATATTTTGGTGCATGCAAGTTTTATTGGCATATTTTTTAGCCTACCCTTTTGGGGACACTTGACATCTGGGGCAAGAAAAACTGAAGAAAATGGCGTTGGCTGCATCTTTTATACCCCTGGCGCTCTGACGTCAGGGAAGAGGCGACAGCAACCGACGCCGGACCTAGACTTTGGAATTCAGGCCAACTGAGGGTAGCCTGCCAGCAGGATAACCCAAGTGTAATGACTGCAACAGTGAATACACTCGAACATCTACATTTATGGTAAGTGTACACAACTGTACTTTCCTATTCCTTTTACTTAGTATATCAAATTCTTACTACACCAGACTTGCTAGAAACTTCAGTAAGTCCTGCTCTCCATCTGCATTCTAGAAACATAAGCATTCTTTTGAAATACTTTTCCAGAAGGGGAAGTCATTTAAGTATAATATATTGCTTCTTCTAATTATGCAAGAGAAAGATTTAAATATGGTCCTGATTGTTGGGTCTTTGTCTTTGATTCTTGAGTTGACAGGTTGGAAAGGCAAGGTGGGTGCCGTGGGATGCATGGTATGGTTCTCACAGCAGTGAACTGAAATACATTTTTCAGTCATTATTTATGTACTTGTTCATTCATTTTTATTGCAAGTAAACATTTGAATGTGTGCTGTCATTTAAGAAGGTATAATTGATGATTACATCTGTGTGTGTGTGTGTGCTTCCTGTAGTGTAGCATTTGACTTCATCAGCCTTTACTTGCCTAGTGTCAGTCTGATCAAGTCATTTTGCCATACAGTACTCCTGGGCTGCTCCTGAAAAGAAATATGTGTATTCAGTAGGCTGTCTCAAACTGTTAGAAAATTCAATATACATTTGTCTTTGAATTCCTGCACCTATGTGCCATGTGACTATGAATCCCAGCACATTTGTGGTAGTTTAATAAGCTGCCAGATGCATTTTCAATAAATCTGAGTTTCAAAGGAGCAGAAAATTACTGTAGCTCAAGCTGTCTGTTTTCAATGCAGACTGTTTTTTCATCAAATATCTGTCAGTGTTTTTACTGTACATTTTCCCAGTCATGCTACACATAAGGAAATATTTTTTAACTTCCATATAAATAAATGGCAATAGTGTGAGTCATGGGCATCTGGCACAGTCTCTGGAACCATACTTCTCAACCTGCAGACATTGAAAATAGGAACAAAGGCCTTTGAAAAGTAGGAACATCCAGCTAAAACATCTGGACATCTAATTCGCATAACATTTGAATATCAAATAGCACATAGCTCTTCCTGCTTCAAGTAGGATTAGGACACTACTCAAAAACATGTTTAAAAACAATGAGTGAAAAATATAAGCAAATTATTTAAGGCACAGTGCAAAATATGGACATTGTCAACATTCCTCTTAATCCTGCTAGGATGATCTGTGAGTCACTTGGTCTCTAGCAGGAGTTGCACAATCATTGGCATCCCTCAAACCCTACCCATGGTATAGGAGAGCTGGTCATCAACTGTTCCATTCTATTTTCCCAGTCATCCTCACCAGCAGCCTACGTCCACTTCCAAATTCAGGCAACTGGTGGCATAGATGGACACTGTGCCTATGTCACTAACTGCTTCACCTTTGATAGTACTATTGCATGTAGAAAACAATCTCTATGTTTTTTTATTGACTTTTATTGTGCTTTCCTTACACTTTAATGCCTGTCTTTGTTTGTATCTTTGCATTTACTTAAACCAAGCATACTCGTTCTTTGTTTATTTGTAGTGGAGCATTTCACAATTACTCTTATTAGAATATGTTAGACAATAGTATGTGAATGCATGTATCTGATTATGCATCTGGATGAGTGTGTGTGCTCTTGCTAGCATGTGTGTATGTGTGTGTGTGTGTGTGTGTGTGTGTGTGTGTGTGTGTGTGTGTGTGTGTGTGTGTGTGTGTGTGTGCAGGGCTGGCCTTTGGTTAACTGGTGCCTAAGTAAAAGGCCTCCACAGCGCCCCCAGACACCACCTGGTGCCCCCATCCTGGTCTACCTACACTATACAAATTACTGGAAAAGTGCCCCCTACTACAGCGGCGCCCTAGGTGGCCACCTAGTTGGCCTATGTCTAAGGCCGGCTCTGTGTGTGTGCATATGTCAGTACTTTGCAGAGAGCAGCATTTCTCATTACATAATTTATCTGACTAGACCTGTGACATTCTGGTTTGCACTTTTTTAGAAGAAATACATATTTTAACAACATAGTGCCATTCCAAATGCTGTTTTCAAATATCCAGACTTAACTTTTCTGTAGTCATGGAGTTCCATGGTTACACCCCAAAAATCAAAAACAAAAAGAAAAACAAAACAAAACAAAAAAAACAGGTTTGTTAAAAACCTTTCTGATGTCAGAAAAGTTCTTAGCAGGCTTTTATTAAGCACCTTTAAGCATTGTTTTGCTGTAGTCTTATGCTGACCATGGCTTTACAGTAGAGGCTAAAACAGCTTTAAAACATGTTAAATATTTCACTCTGCCCTACCTTTAAACAAAACTGTCATAGAATGAAGCATCAAACTGCTTTTAAAGTCATTAGTTCCTCAGAATGATACTTGGCTTTTGCCTTTTGTGTTTAGGTGTCTCAAAAATGTAAAAAAATATATGTTATACTCTGAGTCTCCTACTCTTCTTTTATCTGCAGCTAGCAGTGCGTGGAGCAGATAAAGCTCCATACTCTACAAAGAACTATGGTCAGCTGTCCGTGGTCATAACTCTTATTATATCTTCTTGACATGAATATCAAGATTCATCTCCATTGTTGAGGTGAATTTCTTGATATTTATACTCAAACACATATTAAGTTGTTTATGACTAGAGACCCGACTTCCACATTGAATATGGCAAGTGTCATATAGCAGATGGACAGGTGAAATTCTAGGTTACTGTCAGGGTGCCCACAGGGTTCTGTTTTAGACTTATACTTGTTTAGGTTATATTTTCCAGAACTATCTCCTATATCTATGATGTCCTACAGTCTGTATGCAGATGACTTGAAAATGGTTAAACTGATTACATGTTTTAGAGATAGGTCATGTCTGCAGAGATTTGACTAAATTGACCATTTGGGCACAGGAGAATAATATGCTGATAAATCAAAAACTAAGCATATGAGATTTGGGAGGCATAGACTGAAAAGTGAATATTTAATATAATGCACAGTGACTGAGACTATAGATTCATTTAAGGACCTGGGTATATGGGTAGATTTAGCTTTGAGTTTTTCAAATCATAGCAACCAACTGGTTAATGATAGTTATAGAACTATAGGTTGTATAAAAAGAATTATAAAGCCTAGGAAATAAAAAACATTGAAGTCATTATTTGTTAGTTACATTAAACCCAAACCTGAGTATGGAATAACAAGATGGTAGCCTTATTAAGAAAACAGGCATGAGTAAACCGGAATGAGTACAGAGGACTTATATCAAAGGCATCCATGGATATGAACATTTAAGTTATTATGAAAGACTAAAATATCTGAACTTGTACAGTGTCTCATATAGCTATTTAAGAAGAGATCTTATTTAGGTATATAGGGCATTTAGAGACAACTATCTTTGGGAATTTTTGGGGTTATCAAAAGGTAGTAGAAAATCATCATATAACCTATGTAGAAGATTCTATAGGAATGAGAAGTGTACTAACTAGTTCTCTGAAAGAGTTGCTTATGCATAGAATAGGCTAACAAATTACATTAAAGCAAGCATTAGTTAAGCTATTTTTAAGAAAAACAAATACAACTTAAAAAAACAAAAAAATGAAATTTTAAAATACCACCAAGGCCACCGATCCAAGAAGTAAGCAATTTTAATAAAACACTAACACTTAGCACCTCAGCTTGCACAGCCTTCCAAGAGTAAAAACAATACAAAACACTCTTTAGTTAAATACAGCATATTGCACAAGACAAGTAATCAGTTCGTCATACAATTTAAATCACATACTTCCAATTACATTCCTTGTTGAGTCCCTGAGGCTCCAAAGTACCATACTTTAAAATCAAGGTTTCTTTTTTTAAAAGTGTATTTTTTAAGGACACACATTCACCTATACCAACTTGCAATTTTTCCAGAACACAACCCCTAAGAGAATCAGGATCAGAGTTATGTCATGAAATGGCTCCTATACTCCTATAAGTTTCCCCTTTGTAGAACTTATTGCATCCACATCTCAGCACATGCACTAGCCCCTCAGTATTACAGCTGTATTCATACCTAGCTGCAAATTTAATACCATTAATATAGGGAAAATAACTCACTACATAATGACAGATAGAACAGCCATCACATGAACACTGCCCTTATTTGTGCTTAAATTCAGACTGACCTTAACATCTGGTAAACAAAATTGGTTATGTACCAGAATATCAGCCACATTCCTAGCTATTTTATATGGAATACTCACAAAGTCAGGTAATATAGAGCTCAAAATTCTATCCCTTAGAAGCATGGGCCACAAACTACGTGCTTTTTAAACTATTTCCTCAGTTATAACATTATAGGTTGTCACTAAGAAAACTGTTTTCTGGTCTCCATTATTTCCAACTGTGTTGGTGGATTTGTTTCCACATGTACCAACTTTATATTTCCCACTAAAATGGGCATAATGAGGGTATCTCTGGGGGTTAGAAGAACTCACAATTTTCCAGCTCCTTCCTCAGTCATCAGATTTATACATTCCTATCCACATCTTCCTTATGTTACAACGACACCTTTCATCACCACTCACCTATAACTCCCTATCACCTCCTTCTACTTCTTCCACCATCACCTCTTTGAAGCACAATCCAATATAATCATCTAATAAAACAATTACTCACTTTAATTTGTACTCATCACCTTGATAAACTCTTCATCTCAACCAACCCGAAAGCAAAACCCCACACTATCACACTCTTTAACTGATTCGGCTGCAAATATTCTACACACTGAACATTAACTTTATTCCTTCTCCTAGTTCAAACCAAACATGCTCCCAGCCAAGCAACTTCTCATCCACCTCAACCAGCATTTCAGAGTATCAGTAACTTACAATTTTAAACATCAGCACCAAACCCCAACTCAACTAAACCTCACTACTTAAAATATCTATATAAACTTACCCCAAATGATTTCCTTCTCTTTCTAAGTAGCAGCATTGGAATCAACCTTGTTCCTCCACCCACAGTCCCTCTTAATCACCCCATAACATTAAACAGGATTACTTGCTCCCTTATAAATGCTCACAGTGTCCATGATTTTTGTTTAGCTTCCCTAACCAACTGAACATCATAGCCTCTTTTAATAAACATATCTTCTGCTATCTCTCTGTCAAAGCTCATATCAAGGCTACATAGCCTATGAATTCGTAAGAATTCATTATAAGGCAGTACCTTGACCAAATGTTTGGGGTGACAACTACTCCCATATAAAAATACATTTCTATGTTCAAATTTCCTATGAAGACTAGTTGTAAATCCATCTAAACTAATATCCAGAAAATTCACTTGTGGGCCAAGCTGTATACCATCAAACCTTAAGCCCATAGCATTAGATTGTAAGTCATCGACAAACCCAAGGGCTTCTGTCTGGCTTCCTTGACATAAAAAAATAAGATCATCAATAAATCTAAAATATAAAATAACTTTTGATCTAAATAAATCCATGTCTATAAACAAAATCATCTTCAAGTTTAGCCATAACTAAATTAGCATACATGGGGGTGAAAACCACCCCATAGCAGTGCCCTGTAATTGCTGAAAAATGTCTCCATTAAACATAAAAAAAATATTTTTCAAACAAAACATAACGAAATATATCAAAAAATGAGACATGGGAGAGTCCCCCAGGAAATGGAATAAGGCTTGAATCCCTATTTCATGCTTAATGTTAGTATAAAGACTTTTGACATCCAGGCCGAGCCAAAACATGTTCATATTCCACACTTTCCCTTTTATTTTGTTCAAACAATCCTGGCTATCCCTAATATAAGAGGCTGTACTCATTACATATATCTTAAGATGTTCATGTAGCAGCACACATGTTTTTCAAAGAGTACCTCTGTGCAGACACTATAGGTTGACCACTAAGGTTAGAGCTTTGTGTGTCTTAGGTAAACAGTAAAAAACTGCCATAGAGTAGTTTTCCACTCCAAACTTCTTTTCTACATTCTTAGAGGTAAAATACCCCAACCTAACACCTTTGTCTAATAACAGTTGGTACTCCTCGATAGCTTCAAAGTAATCAGAAACATAACATTTTCTATAAATGTCCACATTGTTCAAATATTTATAACACATCTCTAAATATTGTGTAAAATGCATGATTACTGACTGGTTTCCCTTATCAGATGGTTTAACCACCCATCTTCTGTCATTACCAAATTCCAGTAGGGCTAGCTATTGCTGCTTAGTTAAGTTAAAGCATGTATTAGACTTCTTTTCTATGCAAAACCAGTACATTTGTTCATCCTCAAAATTAAGTGTAGCAAAATATCCTTGTAAAGTGCTGTTTAGAAAAGGTGGAATAAAAGAGCTTTTAACAGAGATAGCATCAGTGTTCAGCTGGCAATAAGCATTAAAGTCATTCCCAAACAAATCTTCCTGAGATGACAAACGTGAGTGAAAAGAATCATCATCACCACTTTCATAACAGTCAGTAGGCAAAACCCCTCCCTCTTGTTTAAAGTAATACATCAAATGCAATTTTCTACTGAAAGAAAAGATTTCACTTTTAATTACATGTATTCTTGGTAAAGCAGTTGGTATACATTTAAGGCCAAGACATAATACAGACATAGCCACATCAGAAATGCCATGTTTGGACAGATTTAACATGTAAGTTGTCACAAAATACATTAATACCAGCATTTTATCTTGTTATGCTGTCCCTTCTTATTACAGTTCTTTTGCTGGCACCATTTATTTGCGGCCCCGTTTTCTTTTATTAAAGTCTGTTCTGGCAGAACTGGAATTCCGAAAGCGGTTCTGCATATCTTTTGAATTTTGTGCTTTGGGCAGGGCTGGAAACTGTTCCACATCCCCCTCAGCTCCAGCAATCACATCTGCCTCCTCAGAAGCAGCAAAAGAAACTGAGGAAGGAGCAGAAACATTTTTACCCCAACTGACATCATTACTACCATCATTGTTACTCCTGCTTCTAGATGAAACAGATCTACTATTTTTTCTTTTCCAAAGAAACGCTTTATCAAGGCTGTAATCCTTAATGTCGCTATTAATTTTGTAGCTTTTACGCTCAACTAGTAATTCTTCAAAGTCCACAAGTCTGCCATTAATTTCTTCCAGGATACTAGCCAGTTTAACAGATGTTAAAAGTTTGTCAAGTTCAACACTCACCATTCACTTCTTTAACTCATCCCTCTCAATTAGGATGTGTAGCCATTCAGTGGAACACTGGTGAGCTGCCTGTACCCATCTCTTTCAAAAGACCATATCCTCAACATTCCACTCCTCAAAGGGGGTTGTAGGTGCTTTGTATGCTCGCAGACCTCTCAGGGTAATATTCAACTGTACATACCGCTGAAGACAAAGAATGTTGATATGTGCACTAGCCTCCTTCTGCAACAGATTCTCCAGCTTCTCCCTCAGATTTACAGCCTCTGCCGATAAAGCAGTCACAGTAGAGGAGCCCAGAGTTTAAAAAGGGTTCACAAAATGACGTTCTTGTTCCCCCATAAAATTCTCCCAAGCAGTAGCCATAGCCAGATCCTGAACAGCTGCTTCAAGAGTAGCCGAACTACCAGTACCGGACACATTAAAAGTACCAACTGCTTCTAAATTTCTAGAGCCTCTCTCATTCAGTTGTAAAACAAACTACTGAATAGTCCTTTGGCTGCCATCAATAGTATCATCCTTAAAGGGACGTGGCACATTATCAATGGTATCATCCCTAAAGGGACATGGCACATTATCAATGGTATCATCCCTAAAGGGACATGGCACATTATCAATGGTATCATCCCTAAAGGGACGTGGCACATTATCAATGGTATCATCCCTAAAGGGACATGGCACATTATTTGCAGGATCAGTGGCCATAAAAACAACAAATACAACTTAAAAAACAAAAAATAAAATTTTAAAATACCTCCAAGACCACCCATCCAAGACGTAAGCAATTTTAATAAAACACTAACACTTAGCGCCTCGGCTTGCACAGCCTATTTTTTAAGAGCAACCTGCGCACCTACTATGACAATAATAGTTTTGATATATTGGCAGGCTTGAAGGGCATTATTGCTCATGCTTGAAATATCTGTATGGATGCATGCATGTTATAGATCAGGTGATATAGTTACAGAGGCAGCCATCATTAAATTCTATTAATTTTAGTACATGTCCATTAATAAATGTGGTAAAACACAGGAATTGGAACAGGAAAGGAGAAAAAGATCATTAAGAAAACAGAGTAAGTGCAAGTTGGACAGAAATACAGGCGGCCATGTTATATTAGTCAACTACAAAGAAGCTCAGGATGTGCAACATAGGTAAGTAAGACTGGCAAGACTTCATGAAGAATGAGTACTGGTTAATCATGTCCTTAAGAAAACTAAAAATGCATGCTGATTGGTCAATATGAACTGAATGACATGATTAAATGAATTCCATAAATAAAAGCATTATGAAGACTTAAACAATCAAATGAACTACAATAAGGATAAGGAAAACAGATTGAGCCCCTAGTTGCTATCATCCTCGCAAAACCTTTGTCACAAGTCCTTGAAAGAGATAACTTGATTATTTCTAAGTTCACTGGTTACTGCTTGTAAAGCCTACTTTTCCATGTGCTGACGTGATGCATTTGAGGAAATTTCTAGAAGAATATTGTTTAAGGCTATAAAAATATACAATACTGAATGACTTTCAAGGATATCTTAGTGGAGTCATTGAAGGAATTCTAAAATTCAGATGGCAGGGATGAGGGTGATACATGGATTTGTATATTGAAGTTGAACCCTAGGTTAGGAAAGACTTCAGGGGGCCATGGCGAATGACTGTTGAGAAAATCAAATGACTGCATCAAATCTGTTCTGGCAAACTTTCAGCAGCTTTAAATAGATCAACAGCATGTTCTACAGACTGCTTTCAGCAAGGAAGCTAAAATACTGACTCCACAATGAAAGGAGTCCTGAGACACAGGAGTACACATTCAAAAACTATTCAAAACAGCAGACATATCTCTTCAAAGGAGGTGCAAACTGAACTTTTTGTGAGATAGTCTATGTGATACCACTGCACTAGCCCAGTAATCAAGGAGCCTCAATCCTCACCACTAACACCAGTGACGGACATGCACATTGGGAGGATGACAAGTGCACACACAGTAAAGTACAATTTCAATTAAGAATGCACAGAGATCACAGTCAGTCTGGGACTAGTTTCTCCCTTTCTCTCTAGATCCCCAACAAGACTCACCACTGCCACAACTATAGGTTTCAGATCTCAGCTGAGTGGTCAAGCCAAAACCTCCAGCTCCCTCAGTGTCCAACCAGTGCTTTGTGTCCCTGCCTAAGTTGCTGACACATACACTTTGAGATCTGATTTATATACAAACACACAGACACTCCTGGGAAAGGCTGGGACAGGTTCACTAGCTATACCCCTTTCTGCCCAGACTATAAGGTAGTACCAACTGCCACCAACCACTCCTATCAGCTACTCCAAGGCCCTTGCAAAGGGTAACTAATTCTACTGTGTAATGTTACTATTATCCAAATGGTAAGTGTGGCTAAGACTTGAAGGCTATTTAGCAGTGGCTTGTACAGTATCACCAAATACATATGCAAGTACTCTAAGAACTTGAATATCTTTAAACAAAACCAGCCACAGTTAAAAGGTTTAAATATATTTAATAATAAATAATAAAAGCACAAGACAATACTCATTAACTCAACAGAATGACAGTATAGTTCAGAATCATGGGAAATGCTTTAAAACAACATTGTAGGACAGTCTCACATAAAAACAGAAAACATCTAACTAATCTTGCTATATTCCTATCTATCTATAAGAGGAACTAAGTTCTAAATAACTTACTTACAGAGCAAGGCAAATAGAAACAAGAAGTGCTGAATGGATGTTTACAGATCCAGAGACAAATACAAAATGCCCTGACTTTCTCTCTGAGATAGTTCTTAAGTTAATAATACACATTACTGCTGAATCATGTAAGATTACATCATTCTTGTCACCTCTGCCTAAGTTTCCCAGGCTAAGAGGAACTTAAATTTTAACATGTCTCTGTTAAAAATACTTATCTCTCAGAAGCTGACAATTCTCTCATAGAAGTTTGCCTGAAACTGAAAACAATTACCTTGGAAACCTGTAATTACCTCTGTTTCCAGACAATAGAAAGAAGCCTCTAGCCTAGACATCCTATCTCTTAGCTGAGATAAACTAACTTTAACACATCATGAAACTCTTTACTTATCAACTTATTTTCTTAGAGTTTTGCAAGTTAACTCTGTATATTCCAACTTCTACTATGAAAACATACATTTGTATTAGGATATAGTTTATACACATGTCTGCTCTTTTCCAGCAGGGTGCACTGTGGTTACAATCGTGAAGCTCAGTACAGAACATATAGTTTTCTTACATTTTTAAGGCAAGCATACAAATCATATTACTATTCACGAATGACATATAATTATTTATAAAATTCCAGCTAGCTGGGCTGGCAGCATCTCGGTTTATCACAGTCTGTATCTTTTCCTGAGATCATTGTGCTGGTCAAATACCTTTCGAGCAGTAAAGCAGCAAAGGTATGTAGGATTCATTCACAAATGACAAAAGCACTGTAGGTGTGGTCCGCATTCATCAGTGCTGCATGACATGTAAGTCAGTGCTCCTGTGAAATGGTGTGGTCCGCATTCATCAGCGCTGCATGACATGTAAGTCAGTGCTCCTGTGAAATGGTGTGGTCCGCATTCATCAGTGCTGTGTGACATGTAAGTCAGTGTTCCTGTGAAATGGTGTGGTCCACATTCATCAGTGCTGCATGAAATGTAAGTCAGTGTTCCTGTGAAATGACAGAAAGTTGTAGACTCACATGTGAAAAAATAGATCAGAAGGTTTATATTGGCTACTGCAAGATCACCCTCCTTGGTCTTATCAGAAACTTCATGACTGTTCTTGGGAGGAACCTGCATCAGATAGTTGCAGTTTGGATTCTGTGGATTCTGGAAAAGCAGTGTATATCCCAGAGCTGTTGGACATGCTTCACTTAAAAAATCCCAATCCCTCGGAGCTACATGGTCTAGGGACCTAAATCTTGTCACAACAATAAGCAAAACATGCTGGAGGGATAGATTCCTGTCCCAGAGACTTCCCATACTCTAGAACAGACTACCTATCTATGTCAAACAGAGCTCCTCATTAGCACTCTTCAAGAAAAATCTTGATGATTGGATGGGAAATGGGAAATTCACCCCAGGGATCACTTCTGTGGCTCTGCTCGACAGGGGCACAGGAAAATAATTTTCTTGGGTGGCGAAAGCCAGGGTACATTTTTTGGCTAGGCTTATAGAGGCCCTAGGGCCAATAGCCTAGTACCTACCTATGAATCTATATCTTTCCTAACAATAGAAAAATAGCTCAGCTTGTTGTCCTTTCATGAGACGCTGAGAAGTCACAGATGTTGTGGTAAGCTGCTTTTCTTTATGCTGTAGATAAACAGAAACCACTGACCATGCTCTTTCAGAGATGAGTGAAAGGTATTTTTGATTATGAGTTTCTCATACGCCTAATAAATGTTATTCCATTCTTGTAATGTGTACTGAGAACTTTCACTGCAGTTCCACTGATAAGTTAAAAATATTCAGGGCAGACAATGAAGTCTGCTAAGAATACATCTTGCAGAAGCAAGATCCATTTTGGAAGTTGGAAATACCATGCCTGTTTATGCCAAAGATGTCCAAATGCCATAATCTAACTGGGACCTTCAGTGTGTATTTTAGCACTTCTAAAGGGGTAAGAGGGTGCTGTTTAAGTGGTAAGAGGGTGCTGTTTAAGTGAAAAAAAGGGCAGTTTCCTCCAGGCGAGGGCGGGGATGAGCAGCTTCTGTAGAGGAATTTAACACCTGAGTTTCTCTTTCAAAAGGAATGGTGAGACCATGAGACTGTCCAGGGGACTGGAGACAATATTGTAGTAAATGTGGATACTATGCTGGCCTTCGTTAGTAAGCTGAAAGCAAAGTTAATGGGGCAAAGTTCACAGTTTGATGATTGATCAAGGTTCTTATCCTTACTTATGGTCAAGTACTTTGTGAGATGAGTAAAATGATAAGGCAAATTTAAATTAATTTAAAAGTAAGTTATGGATAACTGATTGTAGAAAAAACTTAATTTTAAATCGCCCCTTCTCCAATCACAATTTTCCAGCTCCTTCCTCAGTCATCAGATTTATAGATTCATATCCACATCTTCCTTATGTTACAATGACACCTTTCATCACCACTCACCTATAACTCCCTATCACCTCCTTCTGCTTCTTCCACCATCATCTCTTTGAAGCACAATCCAATATAATCATCTAATAAAATGATTACTCACTTTAATTTGTACTCATCACCTTGATAAACTCTTCATCTGAACCAGCCCGAAAGTAAAACCCCACACTATCACACTCTTTAACTGATTCAGCTGCAAAAATTCTACGCACTGAACATTAACTTTATTCCTTCTCCTAGTTCAAGCCAAACATGCTCCCAGCTAAGCAACTTCTCATATACCTCAACCAACATTTCAGAGCATCAGTAACTTACAATTTTATACATCAGCACCAAACCCCAACTCAGCTAAACCCCACTACTCAAAATATCTATATAAACTTACCCCAAATGATTTCTTTCTCTTTCTAAGTAGCAGCATTGGAATCAACCTTGTTCCTCCACCCACAACCCCTCTTAATCACCCCATAATGTTAAACGGGATTACTTGCTCCATTAAAAATGCTCACAGTGTGAATAATAAATAGGACCAAATCAATGCATTTATCATATTCCACAATCCTGACATACCTACAGTCAATCACACAATCCTGTTTTCAAACTTACTCCCCCATATTCCAACACCTACTACCTACCTAACTATGCATGCCAAAGTGACCCCAGACCAGGCACAAGTGACCCCAGACCAGGCACCAAATGAGCAGAGCAGGGGGTGCTGTCTTACTCTGTATAGAATCCCTTAGCTCTAGTGCTATAACTCAAGGCAACTCCTCCTCAGAAACAGATCCAAACTGGTTACTCTGAAATTGCCCTCTTTCAACAAAGCACCTCTGTTTGTAGCCTCTGCCTACCTCTCACCCACAAGCTCACTAACCAAATTCAGAACCCTCACCCCTCACAGAGAATATTCCTAGAGACCCTCCAAAATATGCAACTTGCTCATTCTTGCACATTTCAGTCTTAACTACCCCACTTTGACAGCATGTCTGAGATCCTGGTAGACCTTAGTTTAATCCAACTAATCACACATCCCACTCAACCAGACCCACATTCTGCTAACCAATCCCTGCTAAACTTATTACTTAAGAAATCACAATCCCTCCGAGCTACACGCTCTAGGGACCTAAATCTTGTCACTACAATAAACAGAACATGCTGGAGGGATAGATTCCTGTCCCAGAGACTTCCCGTACTTTGGAACAAACTGCCTATCTATATCAAACAAAGCTCCTCATTAGCACTCTTCAAGAAAAATCTTGATGACTGGATGGGAAATCGGGGCACAGGAAAATAATTTTATTGGGTGGTGAAAGCCAGGGTACCTTTTTGGCTAGGCTTATATAGGCCCTAGGGCCAATAGCCTAGTACCTATCTATGAACCAATAAAGCAGCCTCTAAACAGACTCAAACTCTTCTCCTTCCACAGGAAAAAAATATTTTCTCCTATAATAATAATGATAATCATAATAATAAAAAAATTTTGAAGCCCATCAGAATCATCTGCATTACAAAAGGACTTGTGTATTTCCTGAAACTAAGTTCTAACACTGAAAACTATTATTCATTCACCAGTCTACATAACCTAAACAAGCAAACACCATGCACAAACATACTCAACATACGTAAGACCAAATAAAACTCCCTCCTGCATTGACTTAAACACTTCTGGAATGAAATTAACCTCCTGATCACATATAAAACTCTTAACCATTCCTCCTCAAATTTCACTGTCTGCTCAAACTCAAAAATGTCCACTTCTGACTCCTTAATGAATTTAAGAACCTAGTCCAAGTGCCAACATTGACAATGGTGCCAGTCTTGCAACCACAAACTCTCTATTCATTTCTGCTTTCCATTCAAGTAAAAAAAAAAAAAAGAAAGGCAAATGATGTTGAAACTCTAATTAATCAAATCACTACTGACTCTCCACCTAGTTCAGAAAACTTGCATCTATGGTTAATTTGGTGCAGTACAATGACTTTCACTCATACTTACAATGTCTGTGTCACAAAAACAACATGCTTGATACTTACAAAGCAGCCCCAATTAAACCTCATCCTACATAAAAAAAGAAAAAAAAACAATCCAGGGGATCTCTCTCACTTTTGACCTGCCTCCATACTTCTCACCCTCAGGGAAATCCTTAAAAAAGTTATATACATTCTAATAACAGCCTATATTCAACAATCCCACCTGGGGAGGGGGGAGTTACAATGACTGCTGTATGGACCATGCCATATGGAGATGATATGGATAAAGGTAAACCTGCTAATGCAGTGCTCATTGTCCTGAATAAAGCCTTTGACATCATAGACCACTCACTGCTCCTTAGTCAAATTACAGATATCGGCATTGGCATCCCTTCTTTGTTTCAGAAACCTTCTCACCTATCTGTATTGTTTAGGGTTAAAACAGAGTCTTCCATCTCCAGTACAGGTCTATATCAGAACATCGAAGTTTTAAAACTTTGAATGTTCTAATATCGACCCATTTTAATCGAACGCTAAAAATAGCGAAGCTGTAAAACACTGAATTCTTTCCTAGGGAAAGAATTAGGTTGGCCGGTTCTTTGGCTTCACTATTTTCAGAGTTGTGGTGGAGATTTACGGGTCAGGTTCAGGTAAGTGTGCAATTGTGTGGTTGTTAGGATTAGAGCGCGGGTTAGGTGAGTTAGGGTTAGGGCGTGGGTTAGGTGAATTAGGTTTAGGGGCGGGTTAAGTGAGTTAGGGTTAGGGCACGGGTTAGGTGAGTGTGCGATAGTGATGGACCTTAAGGTTAGGGTTTGGATTAAGGTAAGTGGATAGATAGTAGTGTATGTATAGTTTAGTGTAGGGTTAGTTGTAGGATTATAAATGTATGTGTGTGTACTGATGTTTTTTAGGTGTGCTTGTGTTGTGTGTATGTGTTTTGGAATAGCAATTTTTTCCCAAGGAAAAAATTTACTGTTCTGAATGTTCGATATTATGTGGTTTAGATATTTTAGGGTCGATGAAATAGCGTTCGCTATTTTCATCTATCGATAAAGTGATATAAACGCTCCAGTACATCACCCTCTCTACAAAGGAGGCCCAGAAGGTCCCATTCTAGCACTGATACACTTCTCACTTTTAGGAAACCTTTTTATTGAAATTGCCTTTGTGACTGCTACTGTGGTTCTGTTGCACTAAGCCAATTTCAATAAAAAGCATTTTAATAATGACAGAGGGACAATATTTTAGTCTTTAAGTAAAATATTGTCCCTCTATTATTAGCGACACAATAAACACACACACATTGTCCCTCTGTCATTAGCGACACAGTAGACACACACACACGCACACACACACACACACACACACACACACACACACACACACACACACATGCACGCGCGCGCGCACTCAGTATTAGTTACAATACAACTGTTAGCATAGTATCTTTCAGTGTTTGCATTTGAGGAGGACAGCTACAGTTACCAGTAAATGAAGACATCACTGTAGCAAAGCGGGAAAAAAATCTGTTGTAGTAATGCAGAGGGAGGTGAAGCCGGAAACAACAGCAGCATTGAGCTGGGGCCGGGGAAACAAAAGCCAGGAGCAGCAGCAGCACAATGATGCTGCGTAGGTCAAAGGTTGGGATCTCTCAATTTTAACAGAAAGAAGATCAAGCTTTTTGTTAAGGTACTGCTTTAGTGTAGCAGGTGTGGATGACCGCTGGTGTCTGAGTGCTAGACTCTGGTTTAAATCCACAAAGCATTGCTAGTGGGTTAAACAAGTTACACTTCACTGCAAGGTGGGATGTATTCAAACATGATGTGGACTTGGACCCCTTTGCATGGATATGCTGTTACTCCTGTAAAGGTAAGGACTGCTACTGACGGCATATAGTTATTGCTATAGAGTAGCAAGTAAAATGCGTGATAGCCATACATGAAAGGATTCACTGCCTGCAGTAGAATATACCAGGATCACCTACCTGCACAGAACCTGCATCCATGGAAGCAAGGATGTACAGTTATAAATAAAACGGTAACTGCTGTAACCATACAGTGGGTCCACTTCTGAATCCTGCAGATAAAATGGACCAAGGGGTGCAACGCAAGGTAATTATGGTGCTCAGCCAAAGGCATTAATGTTATGAAGACTAACTTACTGCATTTAACTTATTTAGTGGAAACCAGAATACAAGCGGTAGAAAGAAACATGCAGCTCTCAAAACTTCCTCTCATTGTTTACTGATTACTGTCTGTCTATAATAAAAATCATAATTACTTAGTGTAGTCAACAGTACACAGTATACAAGTGAAAGCTGTGGAAATCAAACACAGATCTACTGAACCATTGCAGCTTGTACAGAGCACGGTACTCTAACTGTTGGCCTAAATGTAGGATAGTACTATGGCCACTTACCACAAAAACAAAAAGCACAAAAGTCCAAATGGGTCTTACCTGAGGAAAAAAAAATTGGGGGAGCTGAACCATTACATCAGTTATTGGTAAAGGCAAGCAACAGTGCTATTCAGTCTGAAGTTGAGCAGCAAAAAGCAATGTCAAACATTTCATAGTCTCACACTCTCAGCTGACAGCATGAAGGTGTGAACAGCATTTCCTACCTTTGCTGCACGTGCTCTTAAGATGAACCTTTTAAGCAAAAGTAGTGTGCTCTTACACTTTTAAAATAGTTTTCACTTGAGAAAATGACAGAATAAGTGACTGTGAATTAATATACATTTTCTGGACTGATAGCTCATCTGTATCTTCCAGTTTTTTGACTATATAAAAGATAAGAGAAACACTTTTTGATTAGTCTTGGAAAGTAAACTCACATAAAATAAAAAATTGTTTCTTAGAATAGCATATCTTTGTGGCATAAAATGAATAACACATTTGCATTATTCAAGAGAGACTTTCATACAGCACTTATGTTCTGAAAACACTGTAGGTTATAAAAAATGACAATAGGATTATAGTTTGTCAAAATAATTTCTTAACTAAAAAGTAAAAAATAAAAATATATATTTTTAAAAAATATGCCTTTTATTGAGTCACTCTAAAAAGTAAAAAATAAGGAAGAAGACTGACAACTTTGCAAAAGAAACAGACAAGCTGACATCAGAAAAGCACTTGAGATTAGTTTTGCTGATTCCTGCTACTTCTTCTGGTCCCTCATTGCCACAATCAACAAAACCAACGTCGAATGCTTTCCTGAAATCAGCTTGCCTGTGTTTCTTTTGCAAAGTTTTCGCTCTTCTTTATTCTTTTACTTTTTAGAGTGACTCAATAAAAGGCATTCTTTTTTTTTTGTTAGAAAAATCTTTTTTTATATTTTTATTTTTTAACAATAAACTCCCATATGACCATCACCAATTACCTATTATCCTATAAACATATATATTTGTTTATACACGTTTTGACCAACATGTGTCTATTGTTGTAAGAAAGTCCTTCTATATTGCACAGCTTATAAACAAAGGGATTGTGTCTAGCTCTAGGGATGTCATTGTCACCCTTTATATAGTCCTTATTGGGCCAATCATCGAATACAATGCCCCCTTTGGTATGCATCTGTCCAGACACATACAACAACTGGAATGGCCACTGATACCTCACTAAAAGGATACAAGGCAAAAACAACATGTCCTACATGAACTGACACAAAGCCCTGTCACTATACTGACTATCTTACAGACTGATAAGAAGTGACCTGTGTCTGGCATGCAAGGTAGCCTCTGACCCATTACTGATGGATTTACTGGACATCAGCAAGTGAAATCATCAGAAATATTCAGTCTAGGGATCTAAACCTCTTCTACAACATCAACAGAACTGCTTGGAGGGACAGATACCCATCATGGTATTAGAAACCCAAAAGATATGGAGAAATTAAAAAAAAGGACAGCTATATCTCACAGAGGATACTGCTGCTCTGGAACAGACTCCCCATCTACATAAAACAAAGTTTATCCCTGTCCATATAAAAGCACAACTTAGATCTGTGGATAGGAAACAGAAAATTTACCCCAGGTCTACTCTCTGTACTACTAATGGACACTGGCAGTTCTTAAATGCTTTATCCCATGCATATATCCCTTCTAATTATCTATGATATGATCCTAGTTATTCTTATTAACAGTAATATATAATTATTGTCCATGGGATGGGTAAGGCCAGTCTATAACCAAATGGAATAAGTTATTTCAAGCACAACAAAAGGGAAATTGGCTAAGCTTAAAATGGCCCATAAAGGCAACTAATACTTATGTATGAACCTAAAAAACTATATGCAGACAACAAGGTTTATAGGTGTATACCAGGCTAGCAGCCACTATGGCCTTTATAGGCCTAGCTGTGCAACCTAAATGTTACCCACAAATTTAATTTATATATGGGGTGATTTACTTACTGCCTCTGTCTATCAGAGGTATCCTGCGGTAGTGGTGCTGCGGTAGCGTTGTTGCCTCACAGCAGGACGTTGCCCCATTCGATTCTCAGCTAGAGCGTCTTCTGTGTGGAGGCATGCGTGAATGGGCGTGTCTTTATTGAAGGTTGTGCGTCAGGGCTGGTAACCCGGCACGTAAAAATCCACTAGCAAACATTAGCGGACCGGAGTTCTGTTGTGACGACCCCTAACCGTCGAAAGACACAACAACAACAACAACTCTGTCTATCAGACGTATAAGTGACAGACCAGGCATGAATTTTCAATTATCTATCCATTGGTCCAAGTTATGCTTAAATAGGGTTAGGAAGGAACCCTGTTTCACATAGATGGGGAGCACGTTCCAGAAAATGGGAATTCCTGAGAAATATATCTGTCTTCCTGACATGTCCTATTTATATTGCAAGCAAAATTTAGCTTTTTTGATCTAGTAGGCCACTTCCACTTACAAATCCAAACTCAGTTCTAAAATGAACTCCACTCCCTCAGTAATCCAATATAGGCTTCTATAGAACTACAAGACCAATGTTATGCCTTTCATTACATGCCAACATCTCTTAAAAACTTTAACATTTCAGACCTCAACAATACTTCACTTAAACAACAACCTCCTTCAAGTGTCTAGGAATCTGGCCAGACAAACATTTGTACCTTTCTCATCAAAGAAAAATGGCAAAAATACATTTCCTGCTCTTTTGGGTCACGAACATTTCAGCATACATATCAGCTCCCACAAAAGCTTCGATAGGAAAGGGAGTACTAGTAAGACCAGTTAGAATATAGGCTGCCCATAGCTGCTTCTAATTAAAAAAAAAACAATAGCACATTATAAGCCATCTCCAACAAGAAGTGGCACTGTATTACAAACTTCCTGTTTGATGAACATCACTGCCTCACATTGTAAAAAGCCAAATGGCTATCAACAAAACAGAGAGCTGTCCTGCTGCTCAGTTCTTTAGTCTATAGAACACAAGACCCCAAATTGTTTTCACATCTTGCAGAGAAACTCTTCACTAAAACCTTCTCATACAGTCTCGGTTCCCAGTTGTTTGACTCCTTTAACTAAATGTTACTGCTCTGACCATGCATTCTTCACTAATGGACCAAGATAATCACTTCTGGTCCCTCTTAAAGACCTACCCTATTCACTGAATTCTAACTGAAAAAAAATTCCTGTACAAACAAGCTAAGTGTCAATGCCGTCAGACAGAACACATCACTTAAACTCCTCCATCTTCCATTATTAAATTATTTGCATGCACCCAATTCTTTAGAAGCTATTAAAGTGTACTGGTCATATTGTCAAGCAAGCATAAGTAACGGACGTTTGGCATTGGTTAGAACCTCCTTGTTATATGAATCACCAAATTAAACATTTTTTGATGAAAAAGTGCTTTAGTTTTGCACGTTGTTTTGATGATGGGAATGGCCCCTAACTTTTTTGTTAGTGCTGAAAATCCTTGCCATGACATTATGAAAGACTGAACATATAATGCCTCACTACATAAATGAATGCAGACAATACTGTATTTCCATGCTGAAAGCATCAGTAATGGTCTCTTACTTCTTAGAAAGACCAGTTGCTAACTACTTTTTGCAGGTGGACCAACCCACATTGAAACTGAACACAAGTGATGATGTAATGGTGTAAACACGCAAACAGAATGGAAATACGCAGCTGCTCCTCTAAAGAGTTAAGTTGTTTTGTTTACCCACATTACATTGCAGTTGTATGCATATCATTGGTCCTGCCATGACATCATTTTGTGGGTGGTTGTATAGAGAAAAACTTTAGTATTGAGCAAAACTAAAAAAATCAAACAGCACACTACAATCCTCATTCATAGCAAAAGTAATTATTATGAGTAAAATGAAAAATGAAATTAATTGTAAAACAAAGATGTTCCCAAAAGTGATGAATACACTTCTTCCTCTACTTTCTCCTCTTTTTTTTTACCTTCTCTTCCTTTAACTTACTCACATTCCCTTCCACAGACTCCTCTAGTATTCCTTTTAAACTTTACATAGCTGTTAGTATAATTTGTTTTACTTAACTATTACATCTGAAGCTCTTTCCAGTGTCTCAAAACTGTTAATAGATCCTCTCTGGATTATTGTTTGCACTTTAACTTATTGCATCTCATTAACATTGTGATTGTATACACCGTGATTGTGTCTGCCAATCTCCACAGAGGTCAGTGCACTCCCCTAGTAATCAAACATAACAGAAAGGGATATACCAGTAAATGCTGCAGCCAAGTCCAAACACACTGTTTCACCTAGGATACACCATCATCTAAACTGTGGTTACTTCCAAAGAAAGAAGTAACCGAGTTCAACATGCATCATCTCTCATAAAAAGTAAGGAAACAGTGATATTTTATATGGTTATAATGAATTATTATCCCTATACTGTTAATATTAAGAAAGTATTGTTTTTATTATTCGCTTCACTACTGAAGGAAGTTCAGAAAAGATTTTTTTTTCTGTGGGATCAGTGCAAGTTTCAATAATTTGGGATTTCAGAAAGATATTCATTATGAAGAGCAATTGCTTCTATGTTGTATGCATAAGAAGTGTGTTCCTCTTTCGTACACGGAGCTTGGTTAGTGTTTTGCTCTACAAAGCGGCAAAGGGATACTATACACACAGACACAGATACACACACACACACACACACACACACACACACACACACACACACACACACACACACACACACACGTGTGTGTGTTTTACGTGTGCATGTGTCTGTGTGTGTGTGTGTGTTTGTATGTGTGTGTGTGTGTGTGTGTGCGTGTGTGCGTGTGTGCGTGTGTGTGTGTGTGTGTGTGTGTGTGTGTGTGTGTGTGTGTGTGTGTGCGTGTGCATGCGTATGTGTTTCTATTCGCATGCACGTTTATGGGTGTGCATGTGTGTGTATTTTTGTGCATGTATCAAATATGGCAAAAAATGTAAACCAACATTATTTTTCTGCTCTGTTTATCGTATTTTATGCTCCTGTTTAACAAAGTCTGTTCTATTTTCTTGCCACTAATGTAACTTGCTGCTTTTCTGTGATATGGAATCTGATAGAAGTCTTTATTTTACCTTTCATCATTTTGGATGGAGCCTTTGGTCTCTCTTTAATAGCTAAATAATTATTTTATAGTTTTGGGGGCTCTGTTTGGCAGCCTTTTCATCTTTTGGTGTCTGTGGTGGTTATCCTTCACTCTAATGAGCATAGTTCTTGTAAGAGACTTTACATCTACTGTATTTCACCTTTATTTAGCAAAAACAACATTGCCTTGTATTGCATAAGCCAGGAGTGCACTGCAGTGTTTTATTTCACTTTTTCTGCTGTTGTGGCACCATGATGTTGGAATATATAAATAAGAGAGTAAGGGGCAAAATCATCTATGGGGGAGGGGCAAAATCATCTATGGAGGGACTTGCCCCTGTAAAAAAACACTTTTATTTATTTAATTTTTGCATTTTTAGTTATTTTTCATGATGTGAAAAAATCAGTAAAGAGTACCTCATGTTATGATGGCTTGATCACCTGTCTTTAGTGAGCACGTCTGATCTTTCTTACTTCTTATTCCTGAGCTGAACTCATTACTAAAATAAAAGAGTTGGTAGACATTATAGAGGATATCCCACAATTTACAAACAAATGGGGCAGTAGTTTGAAGGGGTTACTTGAACACCCCACACAGAAGATGAAGGAATCATTTGTTACATCTCCATGTAATGGGTATAAAGTCTGCAGATTCATTTATGTAGTGTTTTCTGTTGTGTTACCACATAACCATAAGGAAGATTTAACAGAGGCTTTTACACTTGCAGCAGTACAGGAGATGTTTATTTAGCCAGTTGTAGAGCATATCAGAGTTTCTGTGTGGGCAAAACAACCAGGGAGCTCTCAGATATGATATATGACCACAATCTGGCTATTACAAAATAAAATACTAGTAATGCTTTGGCAAAACACAGTTTTACCTGCAAAGATTACCAATTTTTTTTGTATTGGAGCAAGTGAACATGGATTTGAAAAAAAAAATACCTTTAACACTGAAATGCAACTATACCACCAAATCCAAACATGAAAAAGGACAAAGTAGCAATACAATTAAATTTAAACACTTTAATGTTTTATTTTTAGACAGAACTTCAGTAGAACAATGTGATGTGACCACATTCTTAAATACCATAGTCATATGATCAAATGTATTTTTAAGTGCAAAACAAATATATTTACAACTAAAAAAGACACATAAATCCCAAAACTATTAAATACTGATGGATTTAAAAATACATTTTATATTAATCATGCTATTAAATCCTAGTGCTCTGATCTTACTTAAATACAACTGTTTACCTCTTTGCATTGAAGCATGTTATTAAAATCACCACCAAATTAGCATTGTTCAAAACAAAAAAAGTAAATTTTCTGAAAACCAATACATGAAGGAGTATATTTAGCTAAGCCATTAGTAAAATCTTTATTGGTAATTGACAACATCTGTTCATAAATTATCTGCGAGAGCTTCCTAGTGGTTTTACCCACAAAGAAACTCTCACAGGAATTACACATTGCCAGATAAACTACGCCTACAGAGTTACAACTAAATCTGGACTTGGCTGTCACTTTAATGTTAGAATGTTTTAGAAAAACAGTGTGTCCTGCATTAATGTACCCACACTGTTTGCAATTATATGGATATGCACCAAAAAGACCAATGTGACTATAGGATTTGTTTACAATAAACCCTTAGGGCCAGAATCCGAAAGAGCTGCTTTCAGTGTAAGGGACTTACTTCAGTGTAAGGTCTATCTATAACCAGGGTTGTTATATGGACCAAATTCCAAAAGACGCTCTCAGCCTGTTCTCAGTGTAAATGGTCACTTACACTGACAACAAGTCTTTTGGAATCAGGTCTTTAAAGTTACATATTGTAATAAAATATAGATTTAAAGCCAATAATTTTAGCCAAATCATTATTGTCTATAATAATCTTCCAATTATCCCTGGTAATCTTTTTATATCCACCACATCAGTACAAATAAGAACAAAGACTGTATAAAGTTATTGATGAACTTAAGCTTAGCAGATGGTCAGCCTATTCTCATTAATGGGTGCAAAGTTAAAGGTAAATGTTGTATTGAACAGAATGACCGCAGCCTGACTTTTGCTGTTCTCTTTCAAGTCATCTGCTTTATACATGGGGACAGCTATCAATTTTTAAACTCTATTCAGTCTCCTAAAGTCATTGCAGAATCTGATACTGGCTGTTCCATTCACCTTGTGTCACTTCTTTCAGTCACAGCTTGTCAACTTGTGCTATTAACTGCTTTTGTGACTTTGGTACTCTATAAAATCTCACACTAACTTTCATTATATGTGTTGCCTCTATATTACATTCTTTCAGTTTAGTTTTCCCATACTTTCATGAGGGCACTCCTTTTTGTTTCTTTTATAAAAAAAGTTTTGCTTCTCGAGTTTGCATTTTTGACAAGAATTCTAGCTGTACTTCAGGCAGAGATTTTCTTGGCTCACTTGCTTGAACTGGTTTCTAATCTCACAACGGAACTTGTTACTTCTTTCCATGCCTTCAGCACATTAATATGATTTTGCACTGTATTTATCCTTTCTGGCTATCTAATCTTAGGGTCAACTTAATTTATTCTTTGAATTACCTCTCAGCTAAAAAAAATTGTTTTCTCTGGATGCAGGGCTATTGCCAGAGATTTGCATTTTGTACTCAAACTTAATGTTGCTGCCCCCACTAGCCACTTGTCATTTTAAAATGTACTCAGCCATCAACATGCTACCCCCAGATACATGGGAAGAAGCACGTTATTTTCATCTGTTACAATTTATTTCCATAATGGCGCGGTGGTGCAGCGGTAGCGTTGTCGCCTCACAGTAAGAGGTTCTCCTGTTCGATTCTTGGCTGGAGCGCCCTCTGTGTGGAGTCTACATGTCCTCCCCGCGGTCGAGTGGCATTCGAAAGACATGCGTGAATGGGTGGGCCTTCATTGAAGGTTGGGCGGTGGGCTGGCGCCTCGGCACCGTAAAAATCTACTGCCAATCATTAGCGAACCGGAGTTCTGCTGTGGCGATCCCTAACCAGGAAAAGCCAAAAGATGAAGAAAATTTATTTCCAAAACAAGTTAGTTTTAGAGGTGTATTCTTTTTGCACAAGACCTTGTCTGGAGGACAGTAGGGCTTCTGTTATACACTTGTTGCTGCTTCTGGTTGGAAATTCAGAATGTGCTCCTTTGAGATGGAGAAAAACAAGTTTAGTCTATCTTGCAAATGCTGTGATCTTTCACACTTTGAAACAATGTCTTCCTTCTTCGAACACATCCTTAGCATTTCCTTAGCACATAACATTTAGTAATAAAATGTAGATTTACAGCCAAGAAATTTATTTAAATCATTATTGTACAAAGAGGAACAGAGTAGCAGGTCACTCACGGTGGAAACTCAGAAGGCTGTGGGCTCTAGTTCCACCCCAGAAAATCTGATAAATTTGATATGGCATTCAGTGCTTACCTGTAAATGCATAAACTCAGCATTGTGCTTTCTGTCATGTCACTAGCTTGTCATGAGGTGAAAGGTATATTTGCCCTTTGCAGGAACACTGGCACTGTAGCTTTTTCTATATCTGTCATGCAATGGGGGATATAAAATAAAAAATCACCTTCTGCTTTAAATTTCTGTCTACCTATACAAGCCTCCTCTTGAGTGGTCTTTTTTTTAGATTGCTCTTCCTTCTGTTTCTGTGATTGGACACCACCCACTCACTTTCTTTATCTATTTATGTTTCCCTCTGTCTGCAAAGAACATCTCAAAATAAAAGTTAATCTGCAGTTTTTTCTTATTTCCTTACTTATAGCTATCTGTTGCTTAAAGACCATTTGCAGAAAATCAGAACTTGGACTTCTCCTGCTTAGCTTACTTTTAGTATTGGCTGATGTTAGTGTTTGCTGAACATTAGGGCTACTTATAGCCAGAGGAGATATGTGAGGGACTATAAAAGGAGAAAGTAGCTTTCCTTTTGCGATCAGTTGTGTTTTTATAGTAATGGAGGTTTGAGGGGAGTTGTGTTCAACTGCATAAAATTGATGCTATGTTGATTATTGCTTTTGCTGACAAATGTACTGTGTGTGTGTGTGTGTGTGTGTGTGTGTGTGTGTGTGTGTGTGTGTGTGTGTGTGTGTGTGTGAGTGCTTGTGCATATATAAGGGGTTATGGGCGATGGGTACAGAGGGGCTTGCTGCCCTTTAAAAATCTTTTTTTTTTTTTTAATTCTGCATTGGATTGCCATTGAGGTAATCATCCAGCAAACTGACTTTCATTCACTTCAATACATTTTGAAATTTTCAACAACTAAAACTTGCTGAAATATAGTTGCTTGGGTTTGATGTTGAATGAATGAAAAGATGAGAAGACAAAATCCTCTTTGTTTAGGACCACTGCTAAAGGTGAGTGTGGGTTTCAGCCCACAAAGATAAAAATATACAATAGAAATGTTTTTGGCATTCATGTCAATGCATACTTCAGAAGCATAGAATCCTAATGAAAATCATCCTAATTAATCCAGGTATAATGGGGTCATAACTAACATTTTATTATCTTGTTCTTTTAATCCACAACCCTGAAATGAATTTGTATGAAAAGTACACCACCATTCTTCTGCGAGTCATGGATATTCCTCCTTTATCAATTCATCCTGCAACACCCGAGTTCAGTACTGTGAGACAGCTATTGTGTTATGTTATTAGTCCTATAACTCTTAACCTCTTAGTGAAAAAAATCTGGACAAAGCCAAAAATAATTGGGGGAAAAGGTCCAAAATGGGGGCAATTTTTAAATATCGCTCTTGTAAACTTAGAAAGTCGATAGAATAACATGTTTTGCATTAACATTGATTTTCCAGAGGGTAAGTCTGTAACACAAATATCTGCCATTATTTAGTCATTTCAGTCCTCAGTGATTTGCCAGAATGACATACTTTTTATGAGGAACAGATCAAAAATATGAGAAAAAAATCTGGACATTCTGTGAAAATCTGGACAGTTGTGAGGTATAATTAGTTCTTATATTTTCTGCACAGAGGAAAAACATTTCTGTTCCCCTTCTCCAAAATCCTGTACCTGTACACTCTTTCATTAGTGAAATAACCTCGATTCTACCTGGAGTTTTAAACCTGACTGAGAAACCAGTGCAGGACAACATTTACTGTATACATACATCGTACACATATCAAAGCATCAGCCTCAAACTTCATGTTTTTAATGCAGTACAACATTTTACGGCACATATATACACTATAATTATTACAGGTCTGTGCGTTCCTGAGTGGAGACTTTTACTACTTGGGCTACATGCTTTTATGGCAACCTAACTATTATAGCAAATGTGTTTACACAAAATGCATTCTTACTTCCAAATGGCATTAGACGGCAGCTACAAACAAATGTCACTCAACAGTAATAGTAAGCAAAGTGGTAATTTGTTCGTTTTTATATGAATGCTGTAGTGCAAAGTTATCTATCTGTAAATAAATGAAATAGAACATATGCTCTAGCAGTTTAAACTAAGCTTATCTTCCAACTCTGTTGTAGTGTCATTTATAATCCCTTTCATACTGTGCTGGCAGAATTTATCTAAGATTATTTTGCTTGAATATATACAAATCTATTAGCATGTATCACCCCATCCTTTGTCATCTGTATCACAACCAGACAGTAGTGGAAGAAAAGGTATTGTTTTCAGAATAAATACCTGGTTGCTATGGCATGCATAAAAATGAAATAGCGGATGGCAATTTTCTCAAAAAATAGTGGATATTTATGTTACTTTTAAAAGGCTAAAACTACTACTTAATTAATCATGTGTATACAATGTTATACTTATGTTGCTAATTTTTAATAGTTAATGCCAATTCTTTTGTGTACTAAAAATCATGGATTCTGTTTATGCCATTTTAAATGAAATACTTAACATCAAAGTCAGATGAACTTTAAAATAATTGATAATCAGTAAAATGACAAATGGCATTTGTGTAGTTGTGAAAGGAAAAAAATATACAATTCCCCCTGATACTCTTAAGCCCATTTGTTGCCCTGAACTGAGTATTCCTACCATAGGGGTAAAAGTCAACTGGAGAGGTTGTGTGTGCCCTTATTGGCATCCCAGCAATGAAAGCTCTAATCCCTCCAGTGGTGGTCGATGTGAGCATCTGCATCTCCACAGGGCATCCTGTATCTTCCTGAGCTTGTGCCTGGTGCCACCCAAATGCATTAACAGCTACAGCTAATAGCCTGGAATCACCAAGTTCATGTCCCACTCCCATCGGTTTCACCACACTGCATTTATTTGTTTCCATGTTGGCAATCAACTGATCAGAATTATCTCTTCCTGTCCTCTTATTGCAACTTACTCCCAGCCTTCACATCCCAGTCCTTTTAATGTACAAGCTTCTCTTCAAACAGCAGTCAATGCAGCATAGTTAGGACTTCGCTCCTCTATGTCCGAGAGATAGGCTAAAAAAAAACTAGAAAGAAATGAAATTTTAAATAAGACAAAAGTGAATAGGTGTACGTACAAACCACATAACTATGCATTGCATTTCTCAGACTGTAATGTTTTACTAGCTATAAATGGGTTTTTACATAATGCCTTACTTTTAAAATGTGACAACTTTCCTGTAAATGACCGCAAGTTCCTTTATAAATGTCTTTGAATTCATTCATTGCTGAATTTCAGAACCAAATTTTTCTCACTAGGTAATATGTGTTACTACATAAAGTCAATGAAAGACATTTATGTCCATATTAAGCTTTTCCTTTGCAGGTAGGTAGAGGAAGCACATAAACTGAAGACTGAGAGATTAAATTAGAAAATTAATCATGTCATCTATATGCTGAAAATCTGCTTACTGAAGTTATAAGAAATACATGAACATTGCATATGGTTTTGTCAAGTCTGTATTTCAGCAGCTCTGTTTCTCCTCACATTTTATTTCTTTATTTTTATTAAGACAGCATATAGAATTGAGGGTAATACAAAGACTTCCTCATCCATGAACAGTGCATAGCTTAGTACTAATGACATAGGGGATGGCAAACCCAGTGCACACGAAATATGATTTGCAGCAAAATTTTGCATGTATTCAGAGTGACTGGGACTCTTAACATTATCACAATGTGGACATAGCAGTCGTCACTCCAACCAGAAGTTGTTAGAGACAACGGTATTCCCTGTCTCTGTGTGGAAATGTAGTAGGTAATAGTCAGACCAAAGAGTTGCCGGTTATGTTCCAAATCTACATTGCCTCAATGAAAGAAAAGCACAAACGTTTAGTTAGATATTTTTATTTTAGCATGGAATGCATGGAGGGCTTAGGTGTAAAGTGCACATTGTTACAAAATAAAAAAAAAAGATTTATCAAGGAGATAAAGAGGATCATTTTCATGATCCTGTCCAAAGGAGCCATACGCAGCATGATCGTACCTGTAGTACTCCTGTTGTGATACTGTCCAAAGGAACCATAAGCAGCATGATCATACCTGTAGTACTCCTGTTGTGATCCTGTCCAAAAGTACCATAAGTAGCATGATCGTACCTGTAGTACTCCTGTCATGATCCTGTCCAAAGGAACCATAAGTAGCATGATCGTACCTGTAGTACTCCTGTCATGATCCTGTCCAAAAGAACCATAAGCAGCATGATCGTACCTGTAGTACTCCTGTTGTGATACTGTCCAAAAGAACCATAAGTAGCATGATCGTACCTGTAGTACTCCTGTCATGATCCTGTCCAAAGGAACCATAAGCAGCATGATCATACCTGTAGAACTCCTGTCATGATACTGACCAAAGGAACCATAAGCAGTATGATTGTACCTGTAGTACTCCTGTCATGATACTGTCCAAAGGAGCCATAAGCAGCATGATCGTACCTGTAGTACTCCTGTTGTGATACTGTCCAAAGGAGCCATAAGCAGCATGATCGTACCTGTAGTACTCCTGTCATGAAACTGTCCAAAGGAACCATAAGCAGCATGATCGTACCTGTAGTACTCCTGTCATGATTCTGTCCAAAGGAGCCATAAGCAGCATGATCGTACCTGTAGTACTCCTGTTGTGATCCTGTCCAAAGGAGCCATAAGCAGCATGATTGTACCTGTAGTACTCCTGTTGTGATCCTGTTCAAGGGAACCATAAGCAGCATGATTGTACCTGCAGTACTCCTGTTGTGATCCTGTCCAAAGGAGCCATAAGTAGCATGATCGTACCTGTAGTACTCCTGTCATGATCCTGTCTAAAGGAGCCATACGCAGCATGCTCATATCTGTAGTACTCCTGTCATGATACTGTCCAAAGGAACCATACGCAGCATGATCGTACCTGTAGTACTCCTGTTGGGATCCTGTCCAAAGGAGCCATAAGCAGCATGATTGTACCTGTAGTACTCCTGTTGTGATCCTGTCCAAAGGAGCCATAAGCAGCATGATCGTACCTGTAGTACTCCTGATATGATCCAGTCCAAAGGAACCATACGCAGCATGCTCATATCTGCAGTACTCCTGTCATGATACTGTCCAAAGGAACCATACGCAGCATGATCGTACCTGTAGTACCCCTGTAATGATCCTGCCCAAAGGAACCATAAGCAGCATGATCGTACTAGTACTCCTGTTGTGATCCTGTCCAAAGGAACCATAAGCAGCATGATCATACCTGTAGTACTCCTGTCATGATCCTGTCCAAAGGAGCCATAAGCAGCATGATTGTACCTGTAGTACTCCTGTCATGATACTGTCCAAAGGAACCATAAGCAGCATGCTCATATCTGTAGTACTCCTGTTGTGATCCTGTCCAAATGAACCATAAGCAGCATGATCGTACCTCTAGTACTCCTGTCATGATCCTGTCCAAAGGAACCATACGCAGCATGCTCATATCTGTAGTACTCCTGTCATGATACTGTCCAAAGGAACCATAAGCAGTATGATCGTACCTGTAGTACTCCTGTCATGATCCTGTCCAAAGGAACTATAAGCAGCATGATCATACCTGTAGTACTCCTGTCATGATACTGTCCAAAAGAACCATAAGCAGCATGATCGTACCTGTAGTACTCCTGTCATGATCCCGTCCAAAGGAACTATAAGCAGCATGATTATCCCTGTAGTACTCCTGTCATGATACTGTCCAAAAGAACCATAAGCAGCATGATCATACCTGTAGTACTCCTGTCATGATCCCATCCAAAGGAACCATAAACAGCATGATCGTACCTGTAGTACTCCTGTCATGATACTGTCCAAAAGAACCATATGCAGCATGATCGTACCTGTAGTACTCCTGTCTTGATCCTGTCCAAAGGAACCATAAGCAGCATGATCATACCTGTAGTACTCCTGTTGTGATACTGTCCAAAGGAGCCATAAGCAGCATGATCGTACCTGTTAGTACTCCTGTCATGATCCTGTCCAAAGGAACCATAAGCAGCATGATCATACCTGTAGTACTCCTGTCATGATACTGTCCAAAGGAACTATAAGCAGCATGATCGTACCTGCAGTACTCCTGTCATGATCCTGTCCAAAGGAATCATAAACAGCATGCTCATATCTGTATTACTCCTTCATGATCCTCTCCAAAGGAACCATAAGCAGCATGATCATACCTGTAGTACTCCTGTCATGATACTGTCCAAAGGAACTATAAGCAACATGATTGTACCTGTAGTACTCCTGTTATGATCCTGTCCAAAGGAACCATAAGCAGCATGCTCATATCTGTATTACTCCTGTCATGATCCTGTCCAAAGGAACCATAAGCAGCATGATCGCACCTGTAGTACTCCTGTCATGATACTGTCCAAAGGAGCCATAAGCAGCATGATCGTACCTGTAGTACTCCTGTCATGATCCTGTCCAAAGGAACCATAAGCAGCATGATCGTACCTGTAGTACTCCTGTCATGATCCTGTCCAAAGGAATCATAAGAAGCATGATCGTACCTGTAGTACTCCTGTCATGATACTGTCCAAAGGAACCCTAAGCAGCATGATTGTACCTATAGTACTCCTGTCATGATCCTGTCCAAAGGAACCATAAGCAGCATGCTCATCTCTGTATTACTCCTGTCATGATCCTGTCCAAAGGAACCATAGGCAGCATGATTGTACCTGTAGTACTCCTGTCATGATACTGTCCAAAGGAGCCATAAGCAGCATGATCATACCTGTAGTACTCCTGTCATGATCCTGTCCAAAGGAACCCTAAGCAGCATGCTCATATCTGTATTACTCCTGTAGCTTCTTAATGAAATAGCTACATACTGCTCAACTCTCCAGATTTTTGCTGAATGTCCAGATTTTGCATCATATTTTTTGATCTATTGCTCATAAAATTTGTGATATTCTGGATTTTTGTGGCAAATCATTGAGGACGGAATTCACTAAATAATGACAGGCATTTGAGTTTCCAACTTCATATCCTTCAGAAAATGCATCGCAGCACAAACACTTTTAGTCAAGCAACTTGCTAAGTTCATAATAGCAACATTTAAAATGTGTCCCTATTTTTGGGGCTTTGTCTCCTCATTATTTTTGGCTTTGTCCAGATTTTTGGGCTAAGAGGTTGAGAGCTATGAATAGCAATAGTAGTAATACAAACAAAATACATGGTAGTAATACAACAAAATACTGTGATTGTGTAAATGGTAGTAATACAACAAAATACAACAAAAAAGTTGTGTAAATGGTAGTAATACAACAAAACACTGAGGTTGTGTAAATGGCAGTAATACAACAAAATATGGTGGTTATGTAAATGGTAGTTTTGTTTGTGTCTTTCGGCTTTTCCCGGTTAGGGGTAGCCACAGCGGAACTCCGGTCCGCTAATGATTGGCAGTTGATTTTTACATACTGGCTTGCCAGGCCTGATGCACAACCTTCAATGAAGGTACGCCCATTCACGCATGTCTCCATGCAGAAGACACTCTAGCTGAGAATCAAACCGGACAGTGTCTTACTGTGAGGCAACAACGCTACCTCAGCACCACCACCACGGGTTCATTATGTAAATGGTAGTAATACAACAAAATGCTATCCAAATTGTAGTAATACAACGAAATACTGCGGTTGTGTAAAAGGAAGTAATATAACATAATACAACCAAATACTGAGGTTGTATAAATGGTAGTGATAGAACAAAATACTGTTCTTGTGCAAATGGTAGTAATTCAACAAAATACTATCCAAATGGTAGTAATACAACAAAATACTATGGATGTATAAATGGTAGTAATATAACAAAATACTGTGGTTGTATATTATGACAATTCTGTGATGATAATAAGGCCTTGCATGAGGGCAGAAGTCAATAGTGCCATCAAAAAAAAAAAAGTGGTCATAGAGGTGGCAGATGGTAATGCACAGCAGTTAGCAGTTGTGTAGCCCCACTGTTTTCCAACTCTCAGTCTACAAACACCAGTAACACCTGCTTTGAATTGATGTTTGCATTGCTGACATTTCTTAATCTGAGGAAAATCCTGCTGTGACAATCTTTGGAAAATTTTCTTGCAAAGATCACAGTGATGTTTAAGTACCACAGAACCACAATACTTCAATTCATAATAGCTTAGTCCTTTGTTGTCTCATCATTTCTGAAATTATTTAGATTTTTCTGGGGTGGTAATGGCTGAGACAGAGGGATACTGATAGACACTGTCTCAATAACAATTTGGCACTACACGCCCGAGGAGGTTTTTTAATAATGTCATTGTTCAGTGGACTGTACGACAGGAATAATGTGTCCCCTCTGTTAGCAATCACCCCTTTTACTTGGCTTGATTGTTGTAAGACTACTTTTGTTACTGACTATACGAACGTGATATTTGCTTACCTAGTAACATCCTGGCCTTTTCTTTTCTGTTCTAAAGGGTTTTTGGTATTGATGACAGTAGAAGGGTACATGACCATAGAATTTCCTGTCATAATAATTTGACTGAGTTTCCTTTTTCTTGGAAAGCTTCCCGTGGTTGTGGTCGTAAGAGCACACTATAGTAACGACCCTGCCCTTTAATAGCAATCTTGTCTTGTTTTTTTCAACAAAGGTTTCTTTACTTGAGGTAGTGGTTCCCCCTTACATGCATGGAGTAATCCAATGTTTTTCAGAAGACAGCCATGACATCTGCATTGGAGGTGTTTATTTTCATCCAAACCAATTGATAATTAGTAGCAATACACTTCAGTGCAGTCACTCGGGGCTAACAAGACAGCATTTTCTGCAAATATAGTATTATAACTTTTACAATCACAAGAAGGATACTTTCCAAATCTTGAGTCTAACTTGACATTCTGACCATTAAAATTCCAAGCAGAAGGGGAGACAAGGTACACCTTTTGCTGAGTCTTACGTTTACTTTATTATTATTATAGGTGAATACTAAGCTAACTTCCCTGAAGGACCATTAAGCCCAGCCAATATCCCCATGTGGGAATCAGACTCTGTACCTTGACTCTAGGAGGTAGAAACCTTGAAAATTATGCCAGACTCCAAACCATATCTGCTTTTGTGCAGTGAATGCTGACACAGCTCCCACTCCTTAAATACACAAACCAAATGGTAATCAGCAGTGACCTTGCAGCTCCATTTGTTTGCATTATTTTGGGGTACATAGTTCATAAAGTACTTGCAGCCAGTACTGACAAACTCCTGTCATCTGTCTGGTTTCTGAGCAAGGGCAAGCCAGGAGGACAACACCTTGTTAACAGTTCCATTGCAAATGCAATGACTGATACACTGTGCAGATGATGTTTTTCTAAATTTTCATATTTGAAAAATGTTGCACCTATTTTTTTTTATTTCTTTGCTCATGTTGCCTGACAATCATCATCATCCTCCAAGTCAGTCTATGTACTCTTTCCCTTCTTCATCAAGGGGGATGGCTGCCTGTGAGGGGATAACTCTAAGGCAGCCATCAGGGTAGTATGTTTTTCTTTATTTAGCCCTATCCCCCTTGTGTCTGCCTGCTGAGAGACATCTTGCGGGTGTACCAGACAGTGGGCATCAGTGATGAATTACCTCTCACTTCTGTAAGGGCTGATGTTAAAAGGGCATCCCCGTCCACTTACAGGAGGCACTGACTAGCTGTTTCTCTGATCCCCAAAAGGGAAATCAGACCCCTGTATCCTCTTTGCTCCAACAAATGTCTGAGCCAATAATAAAACTCAGATCAACTCATCTGTACTCAGGACATTATTCGTTTACATTACTGGTACAGGCTAACCCCTTGATTATTTTTATTGTAATGTGGGATTCCATTTTAACTGTTATTTATTCAAGTCTCAGCCTGTTTTGATGTCCCCACACACTGCAGTATTTTTCTAGCAACAAGGAGCATAGCTATGGTTCAAATGATGTCAAAAGATTTTTCTGGTGATGAATATGAAAGTGAAGAAAACTGCAAGTGTCTATTAAGTATCTGAAAACTTAATGCTAAGTCTAGTTCCCTTTTAAGAAATTCCAACATTCAGATCAAAGAAAGTGGTTATTAATTATAATATTTATGCAGAAAACCAACTTAGGCAGTCCAAACACAGGATTATTTTAAGGAAAGCTAATTGCACACCATTTTATTATCTGTGATACTGCCTGTAGCAGTCAAGTCTAGCTAAAATGTCTTGTACCAATACTGCTTAAATACTGAGAGAAAATATTCTGCCATAGAAATATAATGTGAAGTTAAAGAACTAGTGTAGTATGAAATGCCAGTACAGCAAGTGGGGTTTAGAACAGTCATATAACATATGACTCTAGAGCAAGAGGCTCTTGGTTCAAATCTCTCTGCTGCCTTATGTCTGGAAGTTGACAAAAAGGGGATTAAGGGTATAAGCTACTTCTTATGGTGGAGGGTTTGATTCCCTCCGTCTTTATTTGGGAGGGTGGCCTAATGGTTAAGGTGTTTGCCTTACAAACACAAGGTGCAGGGTTTGAATCTGACAAGAGATCATTGGCTAGGCTCAAAATGGCTCGCAAGGGCAGTTAGCCTAGTACTAACCTATGAACCTATAACATAAGCATACTGTGTGACCCTAAGCAATTCACTTCAGCAGGCAGAGCTTTGGGGGATTTGGGATGGGGGCTCATTAATAGTCTCCTGGACTGCATGCCTATAACTGCTTATAAATCAAATGACACTTGCCTAGAATGACACAACATGGTCTAATGCTGAAAACTGTGTCACTGCCATAAATATTATAGGGAACACTAAAGTGAAGACACTAGTATTATATAAATTCATAGGATATTACTAGGTTAACAGCTTAGCATCCCTTTAAAGCCTAGCCAATATAACCTGTTTTACCAAATATATAGCCCCTAGAGGCAAGACGATGGCATTGGCTTGGGCTTGTCTGTTAAGTATCTTACATATTGCTCCTGCCCATAAGGGGACATAGGCACTATTGCTGATGCAAATTTGCAGTTTTCCGTCCATTGATCCAAACTACATTTGAAGAGGGCCAGGGAAGATGTCTGCGTAATGTGAATCGTAAACCTGTTCCAAAGAAGGGGTAATCTCTAAGACATATATCTGTCTCCCCAGCATGTTTCGTTTAAGTTGCTGACTAGGTTTAGATCCCTAGATTGGGTGACCCTTGTACTGTGTGACTTCCAGATATGTAGCAGCTCCATCAGGGCTGGATCTGTAAGTGCCTTGTAGGTTAGGCATAGGTCACCCCTTAATAGACAGTAGGAGACAGAGTAAAGGGATAGGGATTTTAATCTAGCCACATAGGACACGTTGTTTACACCCTGTATTTTCTTTGTGAGGAACCTCTGAGGTCACTCTAGCTACTGTGATTGCCTAGTGAAGTACATGCTAAATGTCACATTGCACTCGATGATTGGTCTAATGAGGGCTGAGTACAGTGGGATTATAATTTCCTTAAATCTCGATGTTAATACATTTGCACATAAGTTGTGCCATGTAGAAGGACTTCCTCACCAGTGTGGACACATGGTGGTCAAAGTTCAGGCTACTATCTATCGGTGTACCTAAATCTCTCACCTCTGAGTCTACTCTTAGGGGTGTGCTACTGATGCTGCCATTTTCTGGGATATTTGACGTCCCAAAGGGTATGATAATGCATTTTTTCACATTTAGTTTTAGGCCATGATTCTAGCACCATTCATTTGTCTGATCTAGACCCTCCTGAAGGATCTTTACATAACTGGGGGATTACATGATTGACCCCACCTTGCAATTGTCAGCAAACATTGTCATCCAGAGGCCTTATATACAGATGGTAAAAAGGTACACAACATATATAACACACTGGCAGCCAAAATAGACAGATATCTTCTTGTGAAGTCTATGCTGATTATGTTAAAGTAAAGAAAAGATTCAGTCTGAGCTATACAAGATCAGGGAAACAATGCAAGAGGCTACTAAAACAACACAAATTCACATAAGAAGAAAAGAATGTTTACAAAATCTCATTTCACTTATACTGAAAGTAAAATGAAAACCCAGACAATACAAACTTGCATGTTTACGACATTAAGAATGAAAACTAACTAAATATACCAACTCTGAGCTCACACTACAGTGGGGAAAACGCCAAACTAACAGGGATGGCTAAGTGATTTCTTTCCCAGGGAGAGAAATCGCTGATGTGAACATTCAACGTTTTCTGCTGTCACTGTTTAAGTGTTGATGAAAAGGCATTCGATGGAATGCCTCTTCGAGGATATAATATAGACCCATTTACAAATAAGGCCTGTCCTAGTCTAATTTAGAGGTTAGGGTCAAATTAGCAAAAATGAATAATAATAATAATAATAACAATCATCATCATCATCATCATCATCAAGCTGATCTAACCTATCCCAATACTGTAGTTCTGCTTTCACTGAAGGGAAACATACAGATATCAAAGCCAGAGCTGTAAATGTGATAACCATAAGTTCAGGTCATGAATAAATGGAGAATGGGAGGTAATTTTGCTTATCTCTCAGTTACAATTCAGCAGAAAAAAATATTTTTTCAAAATTGTATAAAACTTGTAATTATTTACTACAGCTGAGAGTCGGGGGAGATATGGATAGGTTACAATGGACAGAAGCATGAAATAGCAATTTAATTCTAGAATATAAAAAAAAAACAAAAAATACTTCTCAACTTTCATAATAAAGGCAGTGAATCTGCATTATTGTGGATAAACTTAGTTTTATGCATCCTAGACTCTTGCTCTTTCTTATTTATCGACTTGTCATCCAGACTAGGTACATCATATGATGTTAATAGGGAACACACAAGATTATTGAGTCACATTTCACAAAGTGCTGCTTTTTCTGAGTACTACTCACTGATTTGTTTTACTGTTCAGCTGCCAACCTATCACATGACATTCAACTCTTTTCTCCAGCATGATTCTAGTACAATTTGCCGGTTGTTTTCTGAGCTCACATAAGTGGTGGGGACATAGTACACTTGCGTAAGAAAACTTACCACAACAGTAGATGTTTGCATGATCACTGATATAAACTACATGGGTTATATCCTACAATGATATAACAGCCAACCAGCTTCCAAACCTTCAGGGGACCTTTCACACATCTATACCATTAGCCAGCTTGAGCTGAGCTGATTAAAAAGATAGGTCTGGGTGCCAAGACTTTCAGAGATTTCATGCCAACGAGGAGAGGGAGGTTGAGCTCTAAGAGGTCCTTGCTAGGAACAACAAAAAATAAATGTGCACGTCCTGGTATAAAAAAATGCCCCAAAAAGCAAGAGTTGTAGAGGGAGGGTGTGGCTTCTGCAGCAGTGATAATTCAAACATCTGCTCTTATGGTAAATTAACTTACACAACTGTACTGTCGTCTTCATAATGATGACTGCTTCAGTAGCGTAAGCTATATGGGAAATGGAAGGAAAAGGGTCCAGGTGTCTAGTAAAGCGTGATCGAAACCTGGAGAAGGAATCTAAGTTGCAGTGCTTTGTAAAAGTATGTACAGAGGATCAAGTTGCTGCTTCTACAATACTTCTAGAGTCTACTTTCCAAAAAGCCATAGATGATGTCAAGACCATGGTAGAATGTGCCTTGCCCTGCCTGGAATAGCTTTGTTGTGATGGGAGTAACAAAAGGTAATAGTCTGAGACAACCATTTGGGAATGGTCTGCTTTAACACAAGTTGTCTCTTCTTCTTACCTTCATGACAAATGAATAACTAATTGGAAGTTCTGAAAGATTTAGTTTTGTCAACATGTAGACATCCAAGGTATGAAGTATCCTTTCTCTGTCATTTTGGGGTTCAAGAAAGAACAGAGGGAGATGGATACTTTGGCTTAAAATAAACGCAGATAACACTTTAGGCATAAAAGCAGGATCAATTCTCAAGGAAACCCTGTCTGTGTGGAAAATAAGATAACACTGCCCCACCATAAAAGCTTGATACTCAGATACTCTTCTTGTAGTGGTCAGAGAAACCAGCAAAACTATTTTCCATGTTAAGAACCTCAAGTCAGCCAGATGATCTGGTTCAAATGCAGTAAGTGTTAACTTCTCCAACACAAAATTAAGATCCCAAGTAGAAGCCAATGGTTTTCTTGCCGGTCTCTTATGCAAAACACCTTTCAAAAACAGACATGCTGAAATGCTGAAATGGCAAACAAATGAATATTGATAAAAGAGTAAGACAGGCCATAGGAAAGCAACTCACACAAATATTGCAAAACAAGCAAAACACTTACCCTGAATGGTTGTTGGTTATGTTGTTGGCACCAAGTAAAAAACTTTTCTATTTGCTAATATATGATTTTGTAGTTGCAGGTTTTCTTGCCCCCAATAGTACCTGCTGCATGTCCTCAGTAAACAGGTGCCTAAAGTGTATTAAGACTCTATCATATAGGCAGTCAGTTAAAGTTGTTTGGGGTCAGGATGTAGCAAACACCCCTGTTCTTGTGTGAGTAGATCAAGTCTGTGAGGAAGCTTGTGGTAATTTTCCCTGATCAACTCCAAAAAAGGGAGAACCACTGTTGTCTAGGCCACAAAAGTAGTCGCCACAATGATCTTTGGAGGTTCATTTTGAATATTCAGAAGTACCCTGGATATCATCAGAAAGGGTGGAAAAGCATACAGGAACACTCCTGTTGAACAAAAAGAAAAGATATTTGTCTTCCAGGCCTTCTTGCTTGGAGTTCTTCAGAAGCGTCTTGCAACTGATTGTTCAGTAAGGAGACAAAAAGATCTACTTGAACTCTCCACAGATGGATCAAACCTTAGAAGACCCCTAATCTAGTTTCCATTCATGAGGGTCTGCCTTTGTGCTGCTCAGATTGTCTGTCACACAATTTTGCACTGATGGAATGTAGGAAACCTGTGAGTTTGCGTTGTAAAGCTGTATTCAATGATGTTGTGGCTAGACTGCATTGGAGGTAAGACCTATCTTGTACTTTTATCCCCTTTAAGCTAAGTCAAAAGCCAGCTGTGTTGACTGACTGCTTTGAAGCAGGAGATGAGAATAGGAGACCTGGACTGCAGGATATTTGATGTCTCAATCAAGCAATTTCTCTTCTCACACATCTCAGAAGTGGAATCTGAAACAATTTACTAGATTAAAAAAAAAATTGCTTGCAACATATATAGGACATGTTGGAGAGACAGATATATTTTTCAGAAGAATTCCCATTCTCTGGAAAAGGCTCCCCATCCATGTGAAGCAGAGTTGTTTCCTATCCATATTTAAATGCAACTTGAACACTAGATGGGTAATTGGAAATTCACCTCTGGTCTGGGACCTATGTCTCTGATGGACAAAAGCAGTCAGGAAAATAACTCATTTATAAATCAAATGTGTGGGTCATACTTGGGTTGCACGGCTAGACTTATATGGGCCCTAATGGTCACAAGTCTAGTACATAACTATGAACCTATAAAGTCCGACTGGAAAACCCATCAAATAGATCTAACTATAGATTTACTTTTTTTCCTGTGGAAGAAAATTTCTTTTTACTGAGGTGTCCAGCAGTCACCATAGGAATACAATCCTGTAAAATGAGTCAAAAAAGGCACCTATATTACCTGATCGAAAGTTTAGGTTATCGAATACCTACACATCGACCTGGTAATATCTAAAAATTAAAACAGCGAATGGCTGATTTAACTTAGGGAATGAAGTCCCTCGGCAGCGAAAAAAAATTAAACCAAAATAAGGTGTGTGTGGGGGGACTTTGCCCCCCACACCCATCGATGTGGGGGCTGTGCCCCCCCACACCCCTAACTAAATATACCAACTCTGAGATTGCTCTACAGTGGGGAAAGGGGCAAAATCCGCATAATGGCCAAGGGAATTCTTTCCCTGCATTAAATCATCCATTTGCGATTTTTTGCTTTTGCTATTACCAGATCAATGTTTAGGTATTCACTAACCTAAACATTTGGTCAAGTAATAGGAACCCTCAAAAAAGACCTTTGAATGTTATCTTGGAATCCTGATCAGCAAAGGAGATCTCTCACCTAAGTGAGAGATTCTTGACAGTTTGAAAAATACTTTACAAAGATAAGCATGTCTTCTAAATATGGAAAAACGTGGATACCCTATAGTTTGCAATGTGCTATAACTGCTAAACATTTTGTGAGCACTGCTACAGAAGTGGATAGCCCAAAGGGTAAGGCAGAGGATTGGTAATGTGATCCCACACACATAAAACCTTAAGAAATGTCTGAAATCTGGATGAACAGGAATGTGATAATAAGCATCTTTTAAATCTAAGATTACCAAAAAACTCAAATGAGAAAGAAGGGTTAAAGATTGTATATTGAAAGTATTTGAACTTGGGCATTACTGTCAAACTAGTTTAGGAAAGAAAAGCCTAGAACTGGTCTCCAAGCATTTTCTTTCTTTGGCACCAGAAACTTCTTCCCCACTGGGAAGGAGAAACTCTTTCTGTTACCCCACGAGAAAGCATATGTTGTAGGACAGGAGGAAACAGGGGGTTGGTCTGGTGGATGTGGAATAAGTCCCTGAAAAAGAAGGATTTCTTCCCACTACCATTTGTACATCTGCTGAATCAGTCTTAGAACCCATTTGTATGTAACAATCTGTTGTCAAAAGAGAGAAATGGAGAGTCAGACTTTCTGGAAGGGATAAAAGGCTGCAAGGGTGGCAGGGAGGGACAATGTCCTTTGCATAGCAATTCTGGCTTATTTGGCTGTCCTTTGTTTTGAGAAATTCCTGCTTTCTCTTTGGAACTTCCCTGCCATTGTTTATGAAATATCTGCTTACCAGCATTTTGCTGAGTCTGTTGGTTTTGCTTCTTGTGAAAATTGGAGGAGGAAGCAGAAAAACCCTTGGAAAATTTAAAGAAGCAGGTCTAAAAATTCCTTGTATCAGCTGACCCCTCTGTTCATAGTTTTTGATAACCTTTGCAGAAGAGGGAACAACAACTAAATTTCTATCCAGTGAATTTAAAATCTCATTTTGTGCATCCTCTGGGAAGTTTTGCAGATGCAGCCAGGCAAGCCACCTCAACACAGTACCAGGGGCAACAGCTCTGGATGTAGTATCTAATGAGTTATAAACACACTTTAAACAATGAGTAGTGACCTGAGAAATTGAAAAAACTAAGCCAAACAAATTAGATTTTTCCTTACAGGAAGGAAATGCAGATAAAACATTCCTCATATTTTCACAATTACTTAGAAAAATACTTTAGCAGATGAGCCTGAAAATTAAAAATTGTAAAAATGAAAGCTGCAGAAGTATACACCTTTTTCCCAGACTTATAAATTGTTTTACCAGCCTTGTAAGAAGGGGCAGGATTAGAGTTAGCAAAACACTTGGCAGCTGGAATGACTAAAGCTATAGCTTCTGGTTAAGGTCTGGCATAAGTGTATAGAAAATTGAGAGACTGAAAAACTTTAGCCAGTTTATCTGCCTTCTAAGGTGCAGCAGGCTGGCTTTCAATGAAACCACAGGCTGTGACAAACATATCCTCCAAAGATGGCAGCATGCGGGGTAATGGGAGGTGGTTCTGGGAATTCCAGTTTTAACATTTCAAAGTATTTTCCGAGGGACTGAGAAACCTCAGTGCTCTACCACTGAAAACACTGGCATATTCTGGAAATAGTCTCAGAGAAAGAAAATCCTTTTCAGGAAAGTTCACAGAATATGCTCTCATCTGTATCTGAATCAGAATTTTGTTGAGAAAAATCTGTATCTGCCCCATCACATTCCTGTCCAGATTCAATTTCTTGAATCTCTTAAGGAAATAAGGGATCTGTTTTTCTCTTACCAGAAACCACCTGATAAGAAGGGTCAATAGCGAGTAAAAGACCCTGAGCCAGACTTAATAAAGTACTCCTGTCCAGTAAAGCTAGAACAGATGAAGATATATGTTTAGTTTTCTATTTCTTTTTGACTGGAAAATTAGGGCAAACAGTTTTTTTTAATGGCATCAGTAGCAACTTCCCCAGCAATGGACATACCATTCTGCTTCAAGAAGTACACCTTCCCTGTCCCTTCTCCCAATACCAGCAAAAGTGGATCTCTCTTGTCCACTAATGTGACTCCAACAGCCAGAGAGGACATGGTTAACCCTGGTGTGTAGTGGCTGTTTGGGCAGCACCAGAGGGATCTGGAGAAAATGAGTGATTGGAGGAATCAGCTTTTACCACAGCAAAGTGACCCACCTGTGGCTGAGGCAACTTTCTAGCATACTGTGCTCATAAAGGCTGTTTAGTTCACTTTCCTCTTTTCATCCTGGAAAAAAGACCAACAGTGTGACAGGTAGTTTGCTCCATGGTCAAGCTATAAATGGTGTCTCCTTTTCCAGTGAAATTAAACAGCACAAGCTGGTAAAATTTCAACTATAGTACAAAGCCATTTCCCTAGTAACATGGTATGACATGGTATAAAAGCATTCTGATACACTTTACTAGCCCCCAAAAGTAAGTTAAACACAGTCTCTTCTCAGAAAAATGATTTTAGGATGTTTAAATCAACCTTTAAACTGCCAAACACAAAAGTGCACCCCTGTTTAACAGTACAGAAAAATCATGTGACAGTCAATAAAAACACATACTCTTAGCTTAAAAAGAATTTTCCTGCACAAGCAAGTAAATTTAAACATTAAAAATGATATGTGGAAGCTATTTTTCCCAAAGGTAACTTATCTGACCTGCAATGGAAAAGCAAAAGCTGGCCATAAGTCCTTGAAAGCTTGCAAATAATCGGTCTCTTCCAAGGCAGGCTCCCAAGCCCGTCTTTTCAGTCAGCTCAGCACAAGCTGGTTAATGATTTGGGTAGTGGAAGATTTATTTATTTATTTCAGTTTGGTGACCGGGGAGGTCCACTGGGCTCGAGAGCCCATTTTCAGTGGAGGCCCGGGGAGAAAAGCTCCACAGTACAATGGTAAATCACATAATGAAAGATAATAGTAAAATACACTGAACTATTATTACAATCAAAAATAGGTGGGAATTCCACAAAACAGTTAGAAAAACATGTATGAATTCATTTAAAAAACACGCTATTAGGATTTTCAAGAGGAATTGTCCTGGAGGGTGAAAGGCATAGAACATAGGTTGAAAAAAAGAAAAAGAAAAAGGTTTGTTAGTTATAATAACAATGTGTGAGTAAGTGCAGAATAGAGGGGTTTGAAGTTTAGCCAGGAGAGAAGGAGGAGGGGAGCTTAGGAGGTATAGAATGAAGAGTACACTTACATTTTCTTTGAGTTTGCAGGTAGCAGTGGAGTTGAGTTTTGAAGGAGTGTAGGTTGTCACACGTCTTTAGTGTAGTGGGCAGGGCATTCCATTTTTTAGCTAGGGTAAAGGAGATTAGAAGCTGATCAGCTGGGTGCTTAGGTTTGTGGACGGAAATAAGATTTTGGTGGGAAGATCTGAGGGGTCTGGGTGGGGGGCATAAGGTTGAAGAATATTTGATTTGGCAGCTGCTAGGTTGGAATATAAGTTTGTGGGCTGAGACAATTTGGAGATAGTCTAGTTGATTAGTGAGTTCAAGCCAATTTAAAGTTTGAAGGGAGGTGCAGTGATGAGAGAGGGAATTTGACTTGGTGGTGAATTTGGAGATTTTATTGTAGCATATTTCCAGTTTGGTGGTTAGGGTGGATGATAGATTTGTAAGTAGAGGAGCACCATATAGAAGAGATGGGAGGAGATAGGTAGTGGCCAAGGTCTGTCTAGTAGAGGGGGAGAGAAATTGATTATTTCTGTATAGTAGGCCAAGTTTTATGTGGGTTTTTTTAATGTTAAGTTGGATGTGGCTATTGAATTTTAAGTGTTCATCAATGGTGACCCCCTAGGAGTTTTGCAGAGGGAACGATGTCAATGATGGAGTTGTTAAGGCTTATAATTTGAAATGGGTTTTTGACAGAGGGGGTGGATTTAGAGTGAGTGAATAGGAGAATCTTAGTTTTGTTAGCATTTAGTGAGAGGTGGTTTTGGTGCATCCATTTTTCAGTGGTTAAGAAGGTGGTTTGGGTTAGAGATTTGAGTTCTGCAAGGTTAGGGGCATAGCAGATCAAAGTAGAGTCATCTGCGTATTGGACAATTTTGGTATTGGGAATAGCTTTGTGGAAGTCATTTACGAAGATGTTGAATAGCAGAGGGCCAAGTATGGACCCTTGGGGAACTCCTGTGGGGGTAGGAAGGAAGCTGGAGGAGGCTTGGCCCCATTTTACAGCTTGAGACATGTCTGGAAGGTAGCTGGAGAACCAGGTTATAGTTTTTGGGGAGATGTTAAGGTTAGAGAGATTTTCTAGTAGATGGGAGTGGGAGATAGTGTTGAAAGCTTTAGATAAGTCTAATAGGACTGATGAAACAAGATTCCCAGAGTCTCGAGCTGAATTGACAGAGTGTAGGAAGGAGATAAGTGCTGTGTTGGTATTATGTCCAGGGCGGAAGCCGTACTGGGTAGGAGAGAGCAGTTGGTGTTTGGTTAGGAATGGCATGAGTTGCAGGTGAATGCATTTTTCAAGAATGTTTGAGATGGGTGAGAGGATGGCTATGGGGCGGAAGCTGGAGTAATTATAGTTTTTGCCACCTTTATGGAGTGGAAGGATGAAAGCAGAGCACCATAGTTTGGGTACATAGGATTCAAGTAATGATCTATTTATCAGGATGCTGATGGGGAGAGCAGTACTTTCGGAGGCAATTTTTAAGAAGGAGGAGGGGATATTGTCAGGGGCATTGGTGCAAGGTTTGAGTTTGGACAGGAGTTTTTTATGAGGTAGGTAGACACAGGTTCAAGTTCAAAGAGAGGAGTTGAGAGAGGTGTGTTGGAGGAAACTTGGGCAGGGGGGGTGGGGGTTGTTGTTGAGGAAGGTTTTGGTTAGCTCGGCAATAGTAGAGGTGAAAAAGGTATTGAATACTTTGGCAATGTCTTGGTCAGATTTGCTGGTATCAGGGCAGGGGTTGTTGGTTGTGCCAGGTTTAAGGAGAGAGTTAATGGAGTTCCAGAATTGTTTGGGGTTTTTAGCATGATTTATTTGTAGATGTTTGTAGTAGAACTTTTTATCTATTATAACTTGTTTTTTGGCTTGGTTTCGTAGTTGTTTATATTTAAGTAAGAATACAGGTTGCTTATGATGGAGATAGCTTTTCCAGGATTTATCTCTTTGTTGCATGATTTTCTTTGTTTCTTTAGTTAGCCAGGGGGCAGTCTTGGCCTTAACTCTTTTAGTTCGTATTGGAACTAGGGAGTTTAGGATAGTAAGGAATTTGGAGTTGAAGAAATCAACGGCTTCATCTAGGGGTAGTGTTTTTAGTGGGTTCCAGTTGGTGGCTTTGAGGGAGTCAGAGAAGGTAGAGGGGTTAAAGTTAGATAAATTGCGAGTATGTAGGAGTTTATGGGAGAATGGGGAAGAGGAAGTAGTTCTATGGGTGAAGGCAGGGAGGTGGTCTCCTAGTGGGTCGGGAGTGACACCAGATATGGTAGTTCTGTTAGGGTGTGACACCAGGATCCAGTCTAGGATGGAGCCAGTGAGGTTGGTTTTGTTGTGCCTGGTGGTAGAGTTAATAAGTTGTGTGAACTTGAAGAGATTGATTGTTAAGGTGGGATCATGATTAGAGATTTTTTGCCAGTCAATATTTACATCTCCCATGATATAGGTTTCATAATTAATATTTGAGGAGGTCCAAGAGAGGATGTCTTCCAAGGTACTGGTGTTGTTACCAGGTGGAATGTAAAGGGAGATGATGCAGATACATTTGTGGTCATTTAATTTTAGAATGCCAGTAACTATTTCTGTGTTATTAAAGGAAGGGATAGGACTTGGGAAGGGAGTGATGGATAAGTGATTGGCGTAGATTAGAGCTACACCACCACCTCTTTTAATTAGGCGGTCAGATCGGAGACATTGAAATCCTGGAGGAAGGAATTCAGTGTCAGTTATGTGTGGTTTTAACCAAGTTTCGGATATGGCTACTATGTCGGGTGAATTTTGGTTAAGACAGGCATGAAAGTGGGTAATTTTATTAGCTAAGCTTTGGGTGTTAATAGTGAAGAATTTGAGGTATTTACTATTTGCTTTGTTGTTGGAGGTAGGGTTACTTGTTTGAGATATGTTTGGTCCAGGGTTGGGATGAATGTCACCTGCTAAGCAAAGGTAAGAGAGAAGGTGGATAAGTTTGTTAGGAGAGTGTTTGGCTAGGAATGGATGGTAGGGGGTTGGTTTGGGTCTGTGGAATTTGGTGGGGATTTGGAATAGTTTTAATGTTGAGAGAAAGATGGGGTGAAAGGGGGTTAAAGAGGCCGAGATATTGTGGAAATGATTTGTAGGGAAGGGAGGTGGAGGTTGATGTGGAGGGGTGAGGTAAAGGTTAGTATATGAGGTGGTATGGTACAGAGGGAGAAGAAGGAGGGACAGGACTAGTGTAGGGGTGGGGAGTATAGAGGGAAAAGAGAGCATTATAGAGAGTAATTTGATTAGAGGAGCAAAGAAGTTTGTAGGTTAGAGAGATTTGTGTATGAACTGGTGGGTAGGGAGGAGATTTGATAAAAGAGGTTTGGTAGATGGAAGGGGAGGTAGTTCTAGAAAAAAAGTGGGAGGAGTAGTCTTGTGGGGTGATTGGGTGATGTAAGGGGGAGGGAGTATGTGATGGAAATAAATGTAGGACTACTAGGGACTGGTGGGAAATGGGGGCAGGGAGGGAGCGGAGTAAGCCCGCAGGGCGAACGGAGTGGGATAGAGCAACAGGGCAGAGGAGTTCAGCTGAAAAAGTATCAGCCACTGCAGGTGGGAGCAGAGGTAAGTAGGTAGAAAGAATGTTAGACTGGGTGGAAAGTGGAAGAGCTTGAGCAACACTCGAGGAAAATATAGTGTATGGAAAGTGGAGAAAGATTAGGGGAGGTTTAGCTTTGAGGGATGTAGAGGCAATATTGGAAATAAAAAGAATTTAGAGTAGGAGCAGGCTGAAAGGTGGAGAGATGGTGCCACCTAGTGGATAAAGGAGAAATGGCAAGTAGAGAAGGATGGGGAGAGAGACAGAGGAAATACTCTAAGGTAAAAGTAAAATAAATAAGTTTTAAGCAGAGAAAAAAGAAACAAAAGGGGGGGAGCCTTCAAAGGGGTACAGAAAAAGATGGGAGGCCAGGGGTCACTGAGTACCAGTGAGAGGGAGGTTGTTGTGGTCTGCGGTAGGCTGCTGAGTCACACACACTGAGGAACTGGTTAACAAATATGGAAGTTCAGATATTTGAGATTGGGTAATAGGCTACATACATTTACTGAAAAAGGTATAGGGATTCCACGCAGAGGTTCTGTTTCAGGTGAGCCAGACTAGAGTGTAGGGAGGTCCAGGTAAGCCAACTGAGCCTTTGCAGGAAGTAGTCCGTAATTTCAGGAAGTAGAGCGGGACCTTCACGAGGGAGTAATTTACTGAAAAAGGTATAGGGATTCCACGCAGAGGTTCTGTTTCAGGTGAGCCAGACTAGAGTGTAGGGAGGTCCAGGTAAGCCAACTGAGCCTTTGCAGGCCCTGAAGTTTATACAGGCTATAACCCATATAGCTTAGGCTACTGCATCAGTAATCAATATGAAAAGCATTCAGTTTTACAATGCACTCATTCTACTGCTCTCTACTTTTGTACAAACTGGGAGTTACTATATGTATGTAACAGGACCCACTATGTACCTCCAGCAATCATATCAAGTACCTTATGTAGTTGGTGGCCTAATTATAAGCAAGAACTCCATTATTTTAGCAGACTTTAACTACCCATCATTAAACTAGAGAACCTGCACCTCAAATGATATACTCAAAAGTTATCAGATTTAATAGGTTCATAGGCTGACAACCCTAGAGCCCTTAAAAAGCCTAGCCATGTTAATCCCAATTTGCCCCATCTGTCCTTATTAAGTGAATGTATTTTGCAAAGCTTATTTATATTTTGTTTACTGGGAAAGTCTAAATTTGAACAAGCCAATTTTCAGTAGAGGTCCAGGGAGAAACGCTCCAGACACATGTCTTTGTAGCATGGGAGGAAACCAGAGCACTTAGCGGAAACCCACACTCCACACAGAAGGGACCCCAGCCAAGAATCGAACTGGAGAACCTCTTGCTGTGAGGCAACAAAGTTAAGCGCTACACCACTGTGCCTCCAGAGCTAGTCTATAGTCAACACCAACTGCCCTGTCCATGAGGACAAATACTCTCTGGAACAGATTGTTGATAAGCCCACTAGAAGACGTAATATTTTTGATTTGCCCTCACATATATAACTTCTTAATATACTATTCCCCTGGTATCTCCTTATCTGACTAAGTCTGTTTATAAACCTTTGACTTTCTTTTCAAAATTTTTAACCCTACTAATAACAATGTCTTGGAATTCAAGGATCTCAGACAGAGTAATCACATCAAATACTATGATGAAGTTTCAAATTTACATATAGCACCATTACCCTAGATGTTGCTACAGGAGGTAGCTTTGTAAAGAAGTTCTACGTCTACTTATACAAATATATAGAACTGGCATTCCCCACCAGAACTAAATATACTGGGAAAATCACCCTCATGGCCTACCACCATAACTAAACTGTACAATAAATGGAAAAAAAAGTTCTCAAATAAAGAATAACATCAGAAAATTGAATAAAACCTGCAAAATGCTGTTGTCTACTATGGCAGCACATGACATTAGCATCAGAAGCTAAGGGCTATTGCAAATCCTTTTCTAGCTGTGCTATGAATAACCTCTAACTTTGTTATGAACTTATTTATAATGGCACTACCAACTCTGGCTCAGTAGAGATTGCCAACATACTAGCAAACAAATTCAGTGTGAATTTTACTCCAGAGATAACCTCTAACTTTGTCATGAACTTATTTATAATGGTACTACCAACTCTGGCTCAGTAGAGATTGCCAACATACTAGCAAACAAATTCAGTGTGAATTTTACTCCAGAGATGACTATTCAAAGCCCCATCAGCACTAAAGAACATGTACAGACTGAGCCCTCCAAGACTGAAAACACTTCCTCCATGGGCTCTGATATTATACCTGGCTGTTTAATAAACAGTGTGAAATAAGCCCTGGCAGACTCACTTCTTAGACTGTTTAACCTGAGTTTAGTCACTGGCATTGTCCCTTTAACCTGAGTTTAGTCACTAGCATTGTCCCTGAAATGTGGCACACAGTGGTAGTGATTCCACTACACAAGGGTGTCATCAGCATTGACCCTGGGAATTATAGGCCAGTCAGCCTGATAAGTCTTATTTACAAAGCCACAGAACATATTATAATTGACCTGATAAAATGTGAAATTAAAAATCTCATCAGACTAGACCCACTGCAGTTTGGCTTTGTCAAAGGTAGAACCGTCTAATGAATCTGGATAATTTCTTTGACACCTGGCCATTCATTTTCTTAACTACTTGTCCTGATTAGGGCTGCAGTCAGAGTAAGCTATGAACAATTATGTTGTCCACACAGAATATCTTGATCTGACCAAAAGGTTTGATACCACCATTCCCTCCCATACTAGCATAGTTTGTATGCTAATGCAATACAAATAGATCCTCCTGTGGTAAAACAGATAGAAAACTGGCTAAAAGACACAAGCTGCAAAGTGTGGGCAGCATGTCCCTCACTGGAGAGGATGAAGGTGACAAGTGGTGGCCCGTTGGTCTTAGGGCTAGGATCTCTTTTGTTTGGCATTTACTTTTTGGATCTTCAGACCATGAACCAAGACCTCTGACTAACCAAGTTTGCATACAACTGTAAACTGGGAGTCTTTGTCAAGTCCCCCATTGACGCTTAAGTCCTTCAGCAAGAACTTGCACTTGTAAATAGCTGTTGTACAAATAAATGGGCTTAAATTAAATGCAGAAAAGTGCAATATTGTCACATTTGGTAGACTCCCCCTTCCCCTCCCACTCACATAAACTCCAGAATACAAATGGTGCTAAGAGACCTTAGAACCTGAGTTGATAATTCCCCTCTCATTGGATCATCAAGTAGCAACAGTCATCTTAATGTTGTTCTTAATAAATCTGATTGCTATGGGAATGTAATCCAGATCTAAAGAGGTCATTATCCCTTATATTCAGCATTGATTAGGCCAATTACTGAACAAAATGCGCCTTTGGAATGTACCTCACTATGTATATCAAATGACTGAAAACATTCCAGAGGTTCCTAATTAAGAAGATAACTTTCTTAAAACCCTAAGCTACCAGAACCTAGTGGTGACCCATGCCTTGACTTGTTTGCCATTAGGAACCCAGTAGTCCATGACTTTTTGTATCTCTATAAATGATATAGTCCCATAAATACCAGAACCAGGAATCTAAATCTTCACCAGCAGAAAAATAAAACATGATGGATAGAGAGGTTTATTATGCAGCAATCTTCACACTGCTGGAATAGACTCACTCTGCTAATTAAGCAGTGATAGATTACCTCCTTTCAAATGGTATCTGGATGGTTTGGTGGATATTCAGAAATTCACCCCTGGCTAAACTGACTCAGTCCACATCAAAAAAGGAGGCACTGTTTAAGAGTTCATAATGGTAAGGGGTAAATGGTCATAAGACTCAGATGCCTTGTATTTTCTGAGGTCCTATGAACAGTGGTTTGAGACACAGCAACCTACATGAAGGGTACAAGGGTGTTGTACTCTATGAAAAACATTGTGTCATTGTCTGTGTAAAGTGTTTGTTCTTTTGGAAAGTTTATATTTAGTTCTTGATTTTGTGTTTTATTTTGGAATAGGAATTTGGAAATCTGAAGTTTATTTAGATGGGTGGATCCAAGTAATGTGATAAACACCCACCTTTAAGTATTTTATCAAAACACATGATATAGTCAAAGGAAGCAACAGGCCATGGCTATATATAAATTAAAAAAATTAATCCACAACAGACAACAAAAGGTGAGCGCTTTCGTAGACCAAGCCACTTCATCAGACATGGCTTGGTCCATGAAAGCGCTCACCTTTTGCTGTCTGTTGTGGATTAAATTATTTTAATTTATATATAGCCATGGCCTGTTGCTTCCTTTGTTTTTATGTTATTGGAATGTTTTTTGGAAGTACAGCTTACCAGCATCACTTGTCTTCTGCTTTACATGATATAGTCAGTCTTAGTGCCTTTATGAAGGGTACAGGAATTTAAAAGCAAATGTGCAACACATTTGTTAACAGCATGGGACAGCCCATTGGATGCAAGTGTCTGTTTTCAGGGGCAGACTAAGAACACTGGTGAAATGACATGGTGAGAATCACACAAATGAAGGCTGAGGAAATCAAATCCTGCACAACAAAAACACTAGCTCATAGCCTTACTCATCTTCACTAAGAAGCATACAGACTGTTGTAGCTCAGCACAGTGCATTTCACACCTGTGTGCCTGCCAAAAAACAAACAAACAAAAAACAAGATTAATAAAAACATTCACAATTAAAAATATTAACATTAAACTCATAGACTTCATACTGTTCACTTTATTCACAGCCAAAATATAAACACACTGTCAGCAGTCAACAAAACAAGTAAACCAAGGATCATACCTGAATAACATAGCTCTTACAGAAATGTTCCTGTTCACTGCAATCATTTCCTTTCTTTACACCATTAAATACTGTGAGTTGCAAGAACCAAAGTATTTAAATACACACACAAACAGTCACACACAAATTTACAACTGCTTGCATGATTGTACATCTATATCTGTTTGAAAACAAATGAATTAACATATTTATAAATAATGGATCAGAAATATATCTCAGCTCTTTGCTGCCAAAAACATACAGTGGAACCCAATGTAAGCCCCCTCTGCCTTCTCAACTTCTTTGCTCAAGGTTTACATGAACAGATGTTTGTGTTTTAAGTAATTATCCTGCAGAGAGGTTTGGGAGAGCTGCATTTCTGCTTTTTTCTGCAACCATCCTGGGGGAAGGATTGAGAGTTGCATTTCTACTGTATCAATCTTCTGAATCCTGTTAGGTTTTCCTAGAGGGACACACACACACTCTCTCTTACACACACACACACACACACACACACACACACACACACACACACACACACACACACACACACACACACACACACACACACACACACACACACACACACACACACACACACACACACACACTTGATCTCCTGCATGACAGGCCTGCAGACAAACGTTTGTGATATGAGCTGCTTCTTGGATCTGAGGTGAACTGCTTCTCCCACACTTGAGTTTTAGTGAGCTGCTTTTCCTGCACTTCAGTTTGAATGTCTGATGTTGTACTGATGCAAAGAGAAAGTTTGTACTGACACAAGAATGCTCAAACAATGGAGCAATGCTAAAAGAGGCTGGAGGGCTAGAAAATTGCAAATGTAGAAGTGAGTAGAAAACTGAAGTTTCTGCTTCTTTTTTTAAATTTTAGTTTAAGTCCAGGCCTGGCCCCCTAGTCAGCACTGGACCCAAGGCAGCTGCCTATGTCATCTTGTGCTGGATCAGGCCTTGCTGCCCCTACCATCTACCTGCCTCTTCATAGGATATTTCATTTGGCTTTCCTATTTTACTATTCATCTCTTTCTAGTGCTAAAATTTAAGTCAGAATCACATTGCTTTCTGCTCTGAGTCCCTTTCTGATGTCACCTCTGGTTTGACCTCCATCTCCTTTAGCACCTTTCCTTCCACTATCTCAAAGAATGTTTGATATGATATTTTCACAGACAAATATTGTATTGTTCAAGAATTTCAGCATGTAGCTGTCATTCTTTAGGGCATCAGGCAGCATGGGACTAGCTCTAGTAGTGTCAAGACATAAAGCACAGACTATATCCCCATTGAGAAAGGTTTGAAGAGTTGGTCAGAAATTTGACAGAGTTGACTGAGTAGCATGAGTGAGCCCATCCTGGGGAAGGGCAGGGTGATGCAGGTCAAGTACTGGCAGAATCCCTTGAAAGAGGGAAACAAAGCAAATGAATGGCCTTGGGGCTGTGTATTAATCTAACCAAGCTTCAGTATGATTGTGCAGAGGCATGCACTGAGGTTGGGGATAGAGCACCCTTATTGAGACATTACACATCCTCATAGATTTCCAAATCATAGAAATCACAGGAAATACAAGGTAATTGAGTCTTGTGACCATTTATGCCTACCCACCCTCAGACTGGAACACTCTCTCTGTAGCACGGCCAGACTAGTAAAGCCAGGGATGAATTTGTGAATAACTATCCAACTGTCCAGTTCTTGTTTGAAGGAAGAAAATATAACACACTGTATAATGTTTAGTGGGAGTGTATTCCAGAGATGAGATAGGCACTGTGTAATGAACCTACCTTTCCATCTTGTTTTAATTATCTGCAATGAAGATATGGATTCCTTGTTCTGGTATGTGTGGGACTGTTTTATGTATGAAGATACAAAATATCCTGGATTAATGGATCCCTATTGGCCTAGAAGGCTAGGCATGTATCACCCCTCAGAAGTCTATAAAATGCAGACTAAAGGGAGAGAGCTTCTAATCTTTTTTATTAGCCTAGGGTCTTTAAACCAGTGATCATTTTAGTTAAGTAATTAAACCAGTGATCCTTTTAGTTAAGTAACTCTGGGATCTTTCTAGGTATATGATATGTCTATTGATATTTCTTGTTGTTGGATATATCAATAATAGCTATTTCTGGTCAGTTCTTGCCCCAGTACTTGAGGGGATTCTCTGTGTGGGGGAATGATTGAGCCATGCCCAGCTTGATGAGAAGCTGACATTAAAGCAAAAATAACAAAATACTGACAAAAATGTGGGAATCATGGGAAAACAACAGATTACCCTTTACCTAGATAGAAAAAAATGAAGCCCAGAGATAACGCACACATTACCTTCTGTTTCTTTCTATTAAAGATATGACTTATTTGGTGGCCACAATATATTCACCTAGTCTCTTATTTTACTTCTGCTCATCACTAATAAAGCTGAGACACTAGAGAAAACACCTTGACTACACTGTGCACTATAATAACATAGCATTGATACAATATTCACTCATACATTTGCCATTCCAGTGCACCAGCTGACCATATCAACTAGCACCATTGTTTGCACCACTGGGTAGCTAGCCCCAGCAGACATATGCCTGTGGGCTGGGTTCTACTATTTAAAGGAGACTGAGCGCCACATTTTATGCCTAAATCTGTAACTCTCTTGTGATATGCACTATCTAGAGGCCATGTGCCTCTCACAACTACATTTATTTTTGCATTCATTTTGTTACCAGGCCTTTCAAATTCAGTTTGGAGGGTTGTGTTTGAATCTGGTACATTCTGACCTCGAGGTAGCACTATTTTACCTATTCATCTACCACAGGAAACATCAAACATTCAGCATATTTTCTGGGAGATGGGAGAACCCCTCAAAGATATTAGAACAAACCAGATATAAGAATCAAATGCTGGACCCTTGATCTATGAGGCAATAATCTGAACCATTATGTCACTGTCTTAAGAGGTGAAACAGTAGTTTGATGGACACTGCTGTATGGATCAGAAATATGGGCAGTGAAAGAAGAGCAGCTATAGAAGCTTGAGGTGATGGAGACAAGATCAAAGGTGGTTTGGCTACATGTGCAGGACAGCAGAAGATGATTTCATAAAGCAGATTTAGGAACAGGCAGGAAGAAGGCAAGAGAGGATGAAGATGTCTGGAGCAGTTGGACTTTCCCGATTAACAAATGTTAAATAAAATAAAATAAATAAACATAAAATGTTCAGCCAAAAGATGACTGGATCGTATGATAGAAAATTGCAACAGAGGTGCATGACTATCAAAGAAGGTAAGAAAGTGGCACTGAGTCAGAACAGGTGGAGAGAGTTGACACAATACCCTGACCAACATAAAATGTGAAAAAGGAGGGTGATGATTGCAATGCTGTACCAGCTAAACCCAGAAAGTTTATATCATTCTCATGAAAACTGGTGCCTTCAACATTCTCCCAGAATCTCAGAAGAATGCTTTCTTAGAGGGGTAGGGAATATAGGCGACTCTTGGCTTTAGTCATTAATCACAGCTGCTCTTCAATGATCTTATGTGGTCCTGTGTATGAATCCATTACCTGTCATGTGCTAGAATAGAATGGTATTTTTGTAAATATTTATAGAAATCTCTCTGGGGGAAATCAAATTCATCCATGAGGTCCACAGATCACTTCTGCTTATCCTTCCGCAACAACTAATATCCCCCTACTGTCTTCCTGGATAGACCGATTCCCTGCTACAATGGATTTGTAACAAAGACTCCAGTGTAAATCTGAGCTTCATGCAACAACCCTTGCATAATGGCTAGAATCTTGAAGAGCACATCTTTCTTGTCACTGTTGTATTTCCTACTGTTGAAACCCCCCCAGGTCCAAGACACAAAGAACTACCTTTCCTTTAAAAACATCTGATATGTCAGGAACATCTAAAGCACACCTATCAACAATGTAGCTATTAGAAATACAGGTCTAATTTAAGTATATGCAAACTCATATGTCAGTACAGGAATTCTCCAGGGCATCTCTGTAGCTTGTCTGAGTATCATTTTGTGACTAACATATATACATAAGAATCAACTTCAATCAATAACACTAAACTTAGAAATCTAAAACAACTACAATCAAAGTCCTGAAATTGTAAAGGAGATAAAAGAACTGGAGTGGATTTCCAGAAAAAGAGAAAAGCAAATTATGCAGAAATAAATGGAATTTGTTGGAACAATACATTCAGAATAATGTTTAGGAGGAGTGAGATTTAAGGGAAGGCAGTAACTGCGCAATTTATGTCATGTTGGAATGAATGATAATTGTTAAAAACAAAACATATATGTAAACTATTGCTATGGTTTGTTCTCTCTGTTAATGTATGTATACCTATGTTACTGTCTACCACAGAATTTAATAAAGATGTTAACAAAATCAACTTCAACTAGCACTTCAACATTTCTTGGGGGAAGGGGCAGACGCTAATGACAAATCACAGATAATAATTTTGAGAACACAAAGGCCCAGATTCCAAATAACTTACTCTCAGTGTAAATGAGCACTTACACTAATGGCAGGCTGAGAGCAGGTGTCTTGGAATCTAGTCCCATAGTAAGCCTGTTTATAAATCGACTTTACACTGAGAGCAGGCATAAACATTTCTCACACATATCCACAAAAATACCCTAGCCACTATCTATCTGGTACCCTCACTCTTATATGGAATTCCTATTCTGTCAAATCTCAACAGCTCACTAAAATTTAAACTTGAACTATGCTATAACAGAATTGCAAACTTCACTAGCAGTACAGCCTGTTATGGTCATCACTCTAGTACCTCTACGTTACTCACCTGTCTTGAACCTTCACATCATCTTAGCTACTTAAAGCTTGTAGTTGCACATAAAATAATGCATAAACCAGTAGCCTGCCTGGCCCTCAATTCTGTACTTCACAGGTATGTATCCAAAAGGCCACACCCCTAAGGTCAGAGGATAAGCAATTACTTTCAGTCTACAAACCCAATAAAACAGCAGGACAAAGCCTCTACTCCTACTCAGTGGCCAAAGTATAAAATACCCCACCTTTAGACATTAGATACAACACTAACCTTTTGGACTTTAAACAAACATTAAAAGAATTCCTACCTAAATCCTGGACACAGAAGTGTTGCTGGTTCAATCAGTGCCATGTGCCGGTACCATGAGCCCGTGCCCCACCTCCTCAGTTCTTCAAGCGAAGAGCAAAAAAAAAAACAGGTGGCTAGATGTGCTACACACCCATCCTACCTCCTGCCCCAGCCATCATTCATCATTCAGGTCCCATTTCTGTGCCCTGCCCCAACCCTCCTTCAACATAAAAAAACTGGAGTGCTACAGTGCTCATATTTCAGTTAAAAGAACTCTTGGTCTGTACAAATGTGGCCAGCAGTTGCTACAGTTTATACCCAGCCTGCATACAGCACTGCAGCATTCAGGTTTTTGTTAAAAAGAAATATATATATATTTTTGCTTTTAAAATGTACCAAACTGCTTGCTACAATGTAGCAATCAGTTGCTACAGTTAAGACCACACATGGAGCAATACAGCTCTCAGGATTGACCATAATGCAATACTGACTATTAAAAGCCTTTGCTGAAATTGGGTACATTTGACCCAGTCAGACTTTCCTGGTAAACAAATGTCAATAAATAAATGATCCACAGTGTACAGCAAAGAACACAAACCTGCCTCAAGTATGGGGAATGCATCAATACATTATCCACTTACTTCTGATGTCATTGCATGCTCTCATGCTGACATTCCGAAAATCAAGTTGTTGTATTTGATTTCTCTGGCTTTTAAAAAAAAATTGCTGGAATTTTCTGTAAGTTAACGTTTTTTGTTCTCTAGCAAAGCTATTTATTGTTTTTTCTGCACTTGCTTAGTGTTTCAAGTTGCATTTTTCCACTGATGTGAGGGCTGCTGTTCTGCAATTGTAATACTTTAAATACATTGCATATGCTGTTTTCATTGCTTTTAGGCATCTATTTTTATGGTTCCCTAATATTTGGACTCCAAACTAATCATTTTACATTAAAAGGGCCAAAATCTGCCCTCTTGTGGCAGGAGAGAGCTGATTCACCTATCTGAGCTGAAAGTTGCTGCTGGAAAGCATATTGTGTGCTCTCGATTACATTATTACAGCCCTCTGAACTATCGCTGCTCAAAGAGCAAACTGGTTTGAGCACTGGGCAGCATCCTCTCATAGGATAGCTGTAGATCACACTATGGATCACACTATGTAAGCACTCATCCCTCATTCTGTTGTAAATATCCCACATTCTATTCCCTTATAAGACACATATTAAGGACCTGCAACCATGGACAGGCACTTATCTGCTATCTCTGCATCCAGCTTGGTGGACATGAGTATCCAGAGGCAATGAGGCAACTGCCTTATGTACACTGACAACCACTTAATTCTGAAACAAACAAATACTGTATGTAAGAGATGTACTGACAAATTGTCACTGGAGGCAAGACTCTCACATGCAGACACAAAATATGCCAAGCAGGTTGTCAGTGACGCACGCACACACACACACACACACACACACACACACACACACACGCACGCACGCACGCACGCACGCACGCATGCACACACACACAACTTACTAAGGACCAGACACTTAGATTCATATATGCAGAGGTGCTCACATGTAACTTACCAAAACCTCAAAGGCCACCCAGATGCAGGCCTCAGACACTCCTCATGCACACAGACAAGACAGCTCCCACCAGGAGACATAAACCTGCATCCCACAGTGTCTCACCTATCAGGCCCATAAGATGTAACAGTGCACAACCCACTATGGTCTTAGAAGACTCCATTGTGAGACACACTGATGTGCCACTCACCAGGCTGGATAAGGAGATGGTTACAGGTATAAGCATGTAAGGAGCCAGGATTCACTAGATCACACAAGCAATCAGGTCAATAAACCCCCAGTACCAGTATGACTCAGTCATAGTCCATGTTGGTGCAAATGACCTGATTTTTACCTCCCTGGACTATATGAAGAGAGACACGATTGAGCTCTCAAACTATGTGTCATAGGTGGGTATAAGCTTAGCATTGAGCAGTATTCTACCATCTCCAAGGATGATGCCACAATACCAACAGAAAATGATTGACTTTGATGATTGGCTTAATTACTGGTGTCATTCCAAAGGGGTCCAATATTTGTCATCCTGGGAAAACATGACTGACAGACCATGCTGCCTTTCCAGGGATGGTCTTTGCCTGTCACCACTCAGCTTTCTGATATTGGCTAAAACATTACCCACCCCTATAGTGCCTTTTTAGGCATTGCCAAAAAGACAAACCTTCCAACATAGTGAAATCTACCAGGGATAAGCTAAAGGTATTACTGCTCAATACTACGAGTCTCAACAAGAAACTACACTCTATGGGGTCCTAATGAAGAGATGAAAATTCAGCAAGCAAAGGAGAGTAGTAGTGCTGAAATTGAATTCATCCTCAAGTCTTGGTGAGTACCTTCGTGAGGTGGACCCTGTTTTTTTACAAAATCTCACCAAGGCAGCACTGATATATAGACTATATTTATATAGCATATATCATGAATAGAAGTAAGTTAAAAACAAAAAGAGATAGCTGGGTGCACAAGACCCAGGATAAAAAAGTGCCTAATCCTGGTAGGCACACTGGTGCCAGGACTGGAAAACAATGACAGTGTAAACTCCTCAAAATATAGAAACATTCCTACAGTGGGGCCAGGCCTGGTCCAGGGGGAAGATGGCCCTCTTGTTGCAGGAGGAAGTAGTAGTCCACAAAAATCACAAAAATTTATTGGCCAAAGAAGAGCCATAAAGACGATAAGAGTGGAGAATTGAGGATAAGAAAGAAATTATGTATTGTTACTATTATGTAAAAAGCCCAGAATTTCCAGACACAAGATATACAAAATGATTAAGAGAGAAATTAGAAGAAAGAAAAATATTTCCGCAAGAAAAACTTTCAGAAGATTCAAATACAAATTTGCGTTCATTAATACAACAGATTTTTGAAAAACACTATATCGATCAAGAAACTTTGATCTGTTTGGAAAAAGAAGCATCTGATGAAGTGCGAAAATATAAACAACAAAACCTAGAGATATTTGAAAAATATAAAAAAATATGGACATGGGAAAGAGAGAGATTTGATATTGTGCAATATTTATGTAAAGGAGAAAGCTAAGTTAATTAATATAGAGAAGGCAGTCTCAGAGATATTCGAAGAGAAATGCAGGCAAAAGCATCCAGATATGGAAAATTTCACAATAAAAAGAATAAAAGCACAAAGATTTAATGTAGAAAAAATGATTAGTAAAGCAGAAGTTAAAGAAATATAAGTTGAAGTTATGGTGTGCCTGCGAAGTGAAGAATTTAATGTAGAAGGTCTAAAACAGACTACATCACAGCATGATGGAGTGAGTCCTCAGAATAAGGAAATGCAAGAAGATCAGGAGACATGAAGAAATATGGACAGGGGAAAGGAAAAGAGATTTAATATGGTGTAATATTTATGCAAAAGAGAAAGCAAAACTAACCAATACAAAAGAAAAAGCAGCACCAAAGATATCTGAAGAAAAATATAGGCAAAGGAATCCGGATATGGAAAACTTTACAACACAAAAAATAAGAAGACTAAGAGGAAAAGTAGAAAAAGAGATAATAATGGAGACGTCAAAGAAATAGAAATTGAGGTAATGGAACAGCTGCAAAGAGAAGGATTCAGTGTAGAAAATCAAATGCAGAAAGCACCACAACAGGAGAGAGCAATGGATATCCAAATTAAGGGGAACCAGTGGAATAGGAAGCAATTGGTCAGGTGCCATATCAAGATATTTTGTAGCCTTCCACAGGAAACCAGTATAAATGTTTACTTGAAGCTAGACAGCAAGGAAAGAAACAGGAAACTGTCGAAACTCTGATGCAGTCAATGTTGAGGAGTGATAGGCCAGTGAGTTCCCATATGACAAAACAACAGATGGAGGAAACACCAGGAAGGACCCAGTTGACCAGAGACGGTAGAGTCAAATATACAGACCAAATACACAAATTTGACCTAGGTTTTGTCTTTATTATACAGACTTCTTCAGAATATAAACACATTTAACCATTCCATTGATATGTATACACTCATACACTACCACAAATACATCCCACCCCTTCAATTACCCTATCAGACAAAGCTCAATCTAACAGGCACATCCTAAATATAACTTCATTAACCCTTCGAAGTAAAAAAACTATACTCTCAATCCATCTACACAATATTGTGTTACATATCAAAATGTGTTAAATACACAAAATATAAATGTAAAATAAACATTTTCATATACAATCAACTAAACACTGTTTATGACACCCAATGTTCTTAAATTACATAACAAAATAATATCATAATGTCTAAAAAACAGCAATAATAGTTAATCATATAAAAAATATAAAATTAACTTTCACGAATTTTGTAAAGAAATTTAAAAATTCTTTCTGGAAAACACCATTCCATAACAATAAAAAATAAAAAACTTTCTTAAAATCTTTTTATAAATAACATTTTCAACACAAGATGTGTTTTAATTTTAATAGGGGAAATATGCTTATGCTACCATTAATTCCTGGAAATACTGTAGCATTTAATGACAATTGCCATCTCATTTCACAAATGTCAAGATGCACATCCAATACTGCACCCTGACCATCCTTTTTTTATTTGCTGTATTACACAAAATCTAAATATGTGCTCTGGATGTTGCTCTATGTGCCTAACTAGGGCATTAGTATTTTTCATGTGCCTAATATCCAGGATGTGTTCGCTAACTCTATCCCTGAACATCCTACAGGCTTTCCCTATATAAAAAGGCCAGACAACCTTTACATTTAGCCATATAAACAACATTTTTAACATGACAATCAAAATGGCCATGTATACCAATAACCTCTCCCTCAATAATAATTTTATCACCTGTAACAAGAATATATTTACAAACACTATATCTACCACACCTAAAACTCCCTTTACTCCTGTATGAATTAACATTCTCCCAACTGGAGTTTGCAGCTGACTCAAGCAATTGTTTAAAAGACTTCCCTTTCCTATATACGATTTTTGGGGGGTTGTTCAATTTTCTCCATACGTTACTATCCAATTTTAATAACTTCCAATTTCTATTTATTATTCCCACTATGTGATCCACGTCATAATTGTATGTAGTGATAAAATACAATGTTTCCCCCACACTGGTATTAACATCAATTTCATTTTTTGTTATTTTTACTTCTCCAATAACTGTATTTACTTGTGCCCCCCCATCGTGGTAATCATGGGTTAAAATTGCCTTATAAACACCACTAAACCTCTTACATTTCACTTCCTCCATAATGGAATCACACAATTCAACAGGATATCCACGATTAATGAACATACCTTTAATGAACTCCATTTCTTTTAGAAAATCTTGACTTTCGCTTACCATTCTGGCTGCCCTAACCATTTGTCCTTTTACTATCGCTTTTTTCTGATGGTTAGGGTGCCAGCTCTGGTAGCTCAAGTAAGAATTGGAAAAGGTAGGCTTTCTGTATATACCAAAAACCAAACATTTTTCCACATGACTGACCTTCAATTTTACATCTAAATATGAAATTTCCTCACTACTATATTCATAGGTGTACCTAAAAAATTGTACTGTACAATTAATATAATCTATAAAGGCCTTTATGACCTCAATTGGCCCATCCCATACCACAAATATGTCATCCAAAAACGGGTGTATTGTTGTATATACTTCATATATTCACTGGTGAAAACATACTCTTGCTCCCAGTAGGCCATAATGTAATTCGCATAAATAGGAGCACACACAGCTCCCATTGCTACTCCAGTTTTTTGTTTGTAATACTGGCCCTCAAAATAAATATAGTTGTTTTTCAATATAACCTCCATTAAGGTAACAAAAGTATTTATATGGTCCTATTCATATACACCAGTTTTATATAATTGTTACTCTAACCACTGCAACTTTATTTCATTTGGAATGACCGAAAATAAATTACACACATCAATCATTAATAACACTGTGTGGTCACTAATTTGAACTACCTTTAATTTATTCAAAAAATCCCAGGAGTCCTTATTTATGTATCTAAACACTTTCAAACCTCCGTGCAGGTGATAATCCAAGAATTTACTGATAAAAAATGTTTTTCCCCTCTTCCCATCAACAAAGTAGTATTAACCAGGTACATATTGCATACCAAAAAGTAGATATATTAATTGATGATTTATTAATGCAGGGACAGATTGATGAAACCAAGCATTATTTCCTGGCAAATAAATTTCCTAAGGTCAGTAGCATTTTTGGTATACCAAAATTGCACAAAGGTTTGGACAACATTCAATTTAGGCCAATTGTTGATGGGAAGAGGGGAAAAACATTTTTATCAGTAAATTCTTGGATTATCACCTGCAAGGAGGTTTGAAAGTGTTTAGATACATAACTAAGGACTCCTGGGATTTTTTGAATAAATTAAAGGTAGTTCAAATTAGTGACCACACAGTGTTATTAACGATTGGTGTGTGTAATTTATTTTCAGTCATTCCAAATGAAATAGGGTTGCAATGGTTAGAGCAACAATTATATAAAACTGCTGTATATGAACAGGACCGTATAAATACTTTTGTTACTTTAATGGAGGTTGTATTGAAGAACAACTATATTTATTTTGAGGGCCAGTATTACAAACAAAAAACTGGAGTAGCAATGGGAGCTGCGTGTGCTCCTATTTATGTGAATTACATTATGGCCTACTGGGAGCAAGAGTATGTTTTCACCAGTGAATATATGAAGTATATACAACAATACACCCGTTTTTTGGATGACATATTTGTGGTATGGGATGGGCCAATTGAGGTTATGAAGGCCTTTATAGATTATATTAATTGTACAGTACAATTTTTTAGGTTCACCTATGAATATAGTAGTGAGGAAATTTCATATTTAGATGTAAAATTGAAGGTCAGTCATGTGGAAAAATGTTTGGTTTCTGGTATATACAGAAAGCCTACCTTTTCCAATTCTTACTTGAGTTGTTAGAGCTGGCACCTAACCATCAGAAAAAGCGATAGTAAAAGGACAAATGGTTAGGGCAGCCAGAATGGTAAGCGAAAGTCAAGATTTTCTAAAAGAAATGGAGTTCATTAAAGGTATGTTCATTAATCGTGGATATCCTGTTGAATTGTGTGATTCCATTATGGAGGAAGTGAAATGTAAGAGGTTTAGTGGTGTTTATAAGGCAATTTTAACCCATGATTACCACGATGGGGGGGGGGGCACAAGTAAATACAGTTATTGGAGAAGTAAAAATAACAAAAAATGAAACTGATGTTAATACCAGTGTGGGGGAAACATTGTATTTTATCACTACATACAATTATGATGTGGATCACATAGTGGGAATAATAAATAGAAATTGGAAGTTATTAAAATTGGATAATAACATATGGAGAAAATTGAACAACCCCCCAAAAATTGTATATAGGAAAGGGAAGTCTTTTAAACAATTGCTTGAGTCAGCTGCAAACTCCAGTTGGGAGAATGTTAATTCATACAGGAGTAAAGGGAATTTTAGGTGTGGTAGATGTAGTGTTTGTAAATATATTATTGTTACAGGTGATAAAATTATTATTGAGGGAGAGGTTATTGGTATACATGACCATTTTGATTGTCATGTTAAAAATGTTGTTTATATGGCTAAATGTGAAGGTTGTCTGGCTTTTTATATAGGGAAAACCTGTAGGATGTTCAGGGATAGAGTTAGCGAACACATCCTGGATATTAGGCACATGAAAAATACTAATGCCCTAGTTAGGCACATAGAGCAACATCCAGAGCACAGATTTAGATTTTGTGTAATACAGCAAATAAAAAAGGATGGTCAGGGTGCAGTATTGGATGTGCATCTTGACATTTGTGAAATGAGATGGCAATTGTCATTAAATGCTACAGTATTTCCAGGAATTAATGATAGCATAAGCATATTGCCCCTATTAAAATTAAAACACATCTTGGGTTGAAAATGTTATTTATAAAAAGATTTTAAGAAAGTTTTTTATTTCTTATTGTTATGGAACGGTGTTTTCCAGACAAATTTTTTAAATTTCTTAACAAAATTCGTGAAAGTTAATTTTATATTTTTTTATATGATTAACTATTATTGTTGTTTTTTAGACATTATGATATTATTTTGTTATGTAATTTAAGAACATTGGGTGTCATAAACAGTGTTTAGTTGATTGTATATGAAAATGTTTACTTTACATTTATATTTTGTGTATTTAACACATTTTGATATGTAACACAATATTGTGTAGAATGATTGAGAGTATATTTTTTTTATTTCGAAGGGTTAATGAAGTTAGATTTAGGATATGCCTGTTAGATTGAGCTTTGTCTGATAGGGTAATTGAAGGGGTGGGATGTATTTGTTGTAGTGTATGAGTGTATACATATCAATGGAGTGGTTAAATGTGTTTATATTCTGAAGACGTCTGTATAATAAAGATGAAACCTAGGTCAAATTCGTGTATCTGGTCTGTATATTTGACTCTACCGTCTCTGGTCAACAGGGTCCTTCCTGGTGTTTTCTGTCAACTTGTTAGTAGTTTGGATTGGTGTCTTCCTTGTAGAACAACAGATGGGACAGGATGAAACTGAAGAGAATGTGCCACAGAAAGATGCTATAGAACTTTCTGTAGAATGCCCGCAGGAAATGGAAAACAAGGGACGTGCCCTCAGTATGGAAGAAAAGGAGTTAAGAGAAGAGTTGCTTGTTTTAATAGACAAAGACAGATATATTAAGATCAATGAGAGAAATAGACTAAAGAAGGTTAATAAAATCCCAAAAGTCAGAAGTTTGATAAAACAAATCAATGCAGTAATTAGGACTGTTCATAGAGAGCCATGTGATATAGCAGAAGTAAACAGAATATATTACTGTGCAGCTAAATTAATAGCGATAAAGGTCTACCACAGGAACAAAGGGTAGCAAGGGAAAAGAGGGGGCGAAAGCGAATACCATCATGGAAATATCGAACAGAGAAAGCTATAAAACAGCTAAGACAAGAAGTGTCACTGTTAGAAGATTATAGAAGAGGGAACAGATCAATAAAAATACTAAGAAAAATAGATGTGATAAAAGCAATGTGCAGTATTAGAACAGAACAGGAACTATTATGTACTATCGCAAATAGCAAACTAAAAATTTTAGCACAGGCGGAAAGACTTAGAAGATACAAAGATAAATATAAAGGAAAAGTACAAAATAAGCAGTTTATTGATGATCCAAACAATTTATAGAGAATTGGGAAATAAGGTAAAAGGAATCAAAAGACTACCAAAAAAAGAAGAAATAGATACATTTTGGAGAAGTATCTATGAAGATCCTGTCGAACATAACAAAGATGCTAAATGGATAAAAGAAGTAAAAGAAAGAATAAGAAGTTTAAAGGTACAGGATATGAAATGGGATGAAATAACAGCCAGAGAGACGGAAACAAAGTTAAGAAAAGCCTCTACCTTACAAACCCCAGGCCCAGATGCAGTACCTAACTTTTGGCTTAAAGTGTTAACTTCTTTGCACGAGAATTTAGCCATGAGTAATAATTATTTATATGCACACCCCGAACAGACACCACACTGGTTAAGAACAGGAAAAACAATGCTCTTACTTAAGAGTGAACCTGCAAGCTACCCTAAAAATTATAGATCAATAACTTGTCTTCCAACGACATATAAACTATACACGGGAATTGACACCGACAGAGTTTATAGTCATTTAGAAGAAAACTTAATTATGGCAGTAGAACAAAAGGGCAATAAAAGAAAGTCATATGGAACAAAGGATCATTTGTTGTTAAACAAAGTTATAGTGGACAACTGTAAGAAGGGGAAGAATCTAAGCATGGCATGGATTGACTACAAAAAAACATTTGATAGTATCCCACATTCATGGATAAAATAGTGCTTAAAAATGTATAAGATACACCCTACACCGATTGACTACATGACAGTAACCATGAAACAATGGCAGACCACTTTGTAATTAAGCCATGATAAAGAACAGAATATTATCCCAGGGATAAAAATTCAAAGGGGAATATTCCAGGGTGATTCTGTCACTGTTGCTATTCTGCCTTGCCATTAATCTATTAAGCTGTTTAGTTAACAGCTTAGGCCATGGCTACAATTTGGCTTCTAGAAAACAACAAAGTCTAATGACTTCTCTTCTTCTCTTTGTCCATGATTTAAAACTGTATGGCTCATCAGATGAGGAACTGAAATCACAGCTGCAGTTTGTCAAAACTTTTTCAGATGATATTGGAATGTCATTTGGTCTTGATAAATGTGCAAAAGGAACCTTTAAAAAAAGAAAACTGCAGCACCAGGAAAACATCAGTTTGGGGCAAGAATGTGATATTAAAGAACTTGAGCAAGAGGGAGTGTATAAATACTTGGGAATTGATGAAGGATCAGCAATAAAACATGAACAAATGCAAATAAAACTTAGTAAGGAGTACTTTACAAGACTTAATTTAATCCTGAAAACAGAGCTGACATCTAGGAACAAGATCCAAGCTATAAATCAGTTTGCTCTTCCTGTCCGAACTTATAGTTTTGGAGTGATTGACTGGCCCCAAAAAGTGTTGGATAGATTTGATATTAAAATAAGAAGGATGCTTCATGCTCACCAAATGATTTATAAAAATCAATGTACCAAGATTATATACTCCCTGTTCTGAAGGAGGGATGGGCCTCCTTGAAATTGATTACATGTATAGCTCTGCAATCGTGGGACTCCACACATATCTACTGACCTCACAAGATCCAAATGTAGTGAAAGTTTTGAAACATGAGGAGAATAAATCTAAGATGATGTCTCTGCTTAATTTAGCAGAAGCATATCGACGTCAAGCAGAAATGGAAATCAAACCAGAAGTGGAGAAAAACTAGGCAGCAACTGAATGTGCCAAAAAAACAAAAAAAAAACAAAAGAAAGAATATAAGGTGAAGGACCAGATGAGAAGGCAAGAAATGTGGAAAAAACATAAATATAGTTGCAAGTATAGAAAACTTCTGGAATAGCCTCATGCTGATCAAGAAGGAACACAAAAATTGTTAAAGGAGAGGCGAATTCAAACCAAGAAATGAAAGATTATTATTGGCAGCCCAAAATAGTGGGCTACGTACACGCTGGTTTACAGAGTCCACTGAACATGTGGGAGAAACATACAAATGTAGGTTTTGTAAAACTGAATTGGAAACAGTCACACACCTTGTTGCTGGTTGCGACATACTAATGGCAGAGGGACTGTATACTGAAAGGCATAATAATGTGGCAAGACTGTTACACTGGAGATTGTGCAGACATTATGGTATCAAAGTGGCTGAAAAACACTGGAAACATGAGCCACAAAGAATCATAAAAAAACAATGAAGTTTATATCACATGAGATCACCCATTAGCAACAGTTCAAAAGATAGATGCTAGAAAACCAGAAATAGTGGTCCAAGAAAAGAAGACAAAAGTAGCATTGATCATTGAAATCACCACACCTAGTGACTACAGTGTCTTGCGTACAGAGAGACACAAAGTCATAAAATACCTGGATCTGCAGGGAGAAATGAGAGCCATGTGAAAGAAAGATACCCAGAGAGTTCCAATAGTAGTAGGAGCAATGGGTCTTATAAAAAAGAATTTAAAACAATGAGTGAGAAGGTCACTGATAAACTAATCAGTAAAAACAAAATGAAAACTCCAGCAAAGCTTTAACTTCCAATATGTGACCTCCCAAACCTCTTGTGTCAGAGGCACATGGGATATATGCAAATGATCCTTATGAACATCAGGTGTTTCAGCTAATTGGCAATTCTGAATGCCCATGACTTGTTTCGTCATTTTAATGGACAATTTCAGGCCAATAAAGCCAAACCCCACTACCTGTGGATATCCATATTTCGGCCTTGTTATGACCTCATCGGCACAGCACAAGCAGAGTGTTTGACTAAGTATTAGAAACACAGGGCTGTTATTTATTCAGGGCTGATTTTTGGAGTGACCCTAATGATAATGGACATCAGCTGGGTATAACAGCCCTGTGTTTCTAATCAAATCTGTTGGCTAATACATTTTGCTCAAATTTCACTTCCCCAGCACCTCTGGTTACCTCCCTAAGAAATACCCTTCGTCATTCCTCCTATCAGTCATCACAAAGGTAAAGGTTGCCGTTATGCTCTCTAAAGCTAAAAACATGGCTTCAGTGGGTCCCAACACTGTCCTAGGATGCCTTGCAATAACTTCAAACAGGACCTATCAGGCATACTAGGATCAATATTCAACCACAGTCTTCAGACTGGTTTTGTTCCTGTGGAGTGGAGGACAGTAACAGTCATTCCTCATCATAAAGGGCGACCATCAACTGACCCAGGAAATTACAGACCTATAGGTTTGATTAGTCTTATATGCAAGGCCATGGGAAGAATAATCACTGACCTGATAAATAATGACACAGAAAACCTCCAAGCACTCGACCTAACCCAGTTTGGCTTTGTTAAGGCCAGGTTATACCTACTCAATCAGGTGGATGTCTTTGAGAAAGTCACTAGGGCCATGGATGTGGGTAAAACAGTGCATACCTCCTACCTTGACCTGGCTAAGGCATTTGACACAATTCCCCACTCAAGTATTATAGATAAACTCTCAAAACTGGGTATAAATCTCTACATCACCAGATGGATAGCCAAATGGCTCATGGACAGGAAACATGTCAGAGTAGGAGAATCCAGATCCAGCAAGAGGCCATTTACTAGTGGAGTACAACAGGGCTCAGTTCTGGGACCACTCTGTTCAGAATATACTTCTTTGAAGTTGATGTTAATGTAGAAGACCTTTGGATGACTACGTTTGCTGACAACTGCAAGTTTGAGGCAATCATTGAATCCCCCAGTGATGTAGATATCCTTCAGAAGAGTCTGACTTAGACAAATGATTGGTGCCAGAGTAATGACCTAAAGGTAAATGCAAAAAAAATAAATAAAATGCATAACCGTACCCTTTGGGAAGTCAAATGCCCTTACAAATTACAATATTAATAGCTCACACCTAAGAGTGGGCTCAGAGACTCAGAGGTGAGAGGTCTAGGTACACAGATAGATAACAGCCTGAACATTAATTGCTATGTGTCCACAGTGGTGAGGAAGTCCTTCAATATTGCGCAACTTATAAGTAAAGGCATGGCATCCAGATCCAAGTAAGTTATAGTCTCACTATACTGAGCCCTCATAAGACCAATAATCAAGCACAATATATCTTTCAGCATGTAATTGACCCAACACTTGCAATGGCTGGAGTGGTCTAAGAGGTTCTTTACAAAAACAGTTATGGGTGTAAACAACATGTCCTTTGCAGACTGAATAAAAGCCCTATCCCTTTTCTCTGTCTCCTACTGACTATTAAAGGGTGTGTGATGTCCCTACTCCTGGTCAGCAATCAAGGAGACTCAATCCTCACTACTGACTTTGGTGAGGGATGGTCACTAATAGTAAAGATGGATTCACACAGCATTTTCAGATGCAGCTCCCTCCACCAAGCACAATTTTCCTTAAGAGCATACAGGGAGCACTCTTCAGATTTGGGGCTGGGCTCTCTTACTCTCTCCAGGCCCACACAAAACTCCACAGTGACCACTTTGGAGCTCTGTGCCCCTGTTCCCAGTAGCTGACGCACACACTTGAATATTTCAGTTTTACACACATACTTACACACCTGGGAAAAGCTGGCACAGATTTATTAGCTGTGCCCCTTTTTGCCCAGACTCAGAGGTAATCAGGCTGCCACCAGTCAACTATTTTAAGGGTCTTACAAAGGATACCCAATTATAATGTGTACAATTAATAATAATAATAATAATGGATTGTGGCCAGAGCAGCAAGGCTTTCAGGAGTGGACACCATGTCACCAAAATAAGCATAAGTACTCTCAAGATGTTAAATAACTGCGGTGGTGGTGCTGCGGTAGCATTGTCGCCTCACAGTAAGACGTTGTCCTGTTCGATTCTCAGCTAGAGCGTCTTCTGTGTGGAGACATGCGTGAATGGGCATACCTTCTTTGAAAGTTGTGCGTCAGAGCTGGCAACTCTGCACGTAAAAATCTACTGCCAATCATTAGCGGACCAGAGTTCCGCTGTGGCGACCCCTAACCGGGAAAAGCCGAAAGACACAACAACAACTCTCAAGATGTTAAATGTATTCTCTAAAGGCCCAACCACAATAAAAGGTATTAAAATATTTAATAATAAATAATAAAACAGAAAACGGGAGAATACTGAATAAAATAAACAACAGAGTTCAACGCAGAGATTTAAAAATTTAATACAGTTGGATAGTTTCTCACATTTACAGAAAACAATACTAAACTATTCTCAAAAGATGTCCCTGACTAACTAAAGAATTACTGTTTCCTGACTATTCACTAAAGCAAGGCAGGCTGATATGTGCTGAGTGTCTTATCACAGCAAAAGCCAGATGATGTCTCTCTGTCTCACTCTCTCAGACTGACTAAATCTCACAGACTGACTGTATGGATGTGTTAGATTCTAAAATGCTGCTGCGAGGGTTCCAAAGAGCTCAGCTGGATGAGGATGACATCACCCATGGTCACCTGACTTTGGTACAATACACACACAGAGCTTTACTAAGATCTGAGGAAACATCTGAATGCTATAACACAATTTCAAACTTTACACCCGTCTAGGGTTCTCTGATAAAACATTCACATTTGATCAGTTATAGCAATACAACCTAATACACATTTATACATGTTTAACACAGGTAACTTTACATATTTATTTTTTTAACACCAGCATCTGTACAAATTAGAGAGTTAATGAAATGACATAAACTTGTTTTTGTTCACAAAACTCCAGCTGACTGAGCTGTCATATGTACACATGTACTACCATGCTCTCCCTGGCACAGATGGCACTGCCACATATAATCACAGGGTGATCAATGCCTAATATATCAGATGCTCTCAAATCCAGCCCTGATGGAACTTTTACACATTCACAAGACAAACTACATGAAATCTACCCAATCTGAGGATCTAAACCTGGTCTGTGACATTTATTTATTTATTTATTTTATTTGCAGTTTATTAACCGGGATAGTCCATTGGGCCAAGATGAGCCCTTTTTCAGTTGAGGCCCGGGGAGAAAGGAAGTAAGTAAGTAAAAGAAAAGATGAAGGAGGAGAAAAAGCTATGTGAGAGTTAGGTAGAATTTAGAGAGAGGAAGGTTGAAGGAAGTGGGAGTGGGAGTGGGAGCAATAGGGTGGAAGTTAGGAGGGGTGAGAGCAGCAGCAGTCCCAGGTAGTAGAGAGATATGAATGGAGCAAAGTCTTAAAAGTGGAGAGATTCTGTGTAGTTTGGATGTGTGGAGGAAGTGAGTTCCATTTTTGTGTGAGGGAAAAAGACAAAAGAAGTTGCCCATAAGTATGTGACAATTTGCATACCTCAAGGAGGTTTTGATTATTAGATCTAAGGGTTCGATTAGAAAGCTGCATAGTAAGGATGGAGAAGATGGAGGGGCATTGAGATGGGTTGAAAATTAGTTTATGAGCCGTGGAGAGTTGAATATAAGAGAGATAGTTAGGGAGTTCCAGTCAGTTCAGGGAGTGTAAGAAGTCACAGTGGTTGGAGCAAGATTTAGAGCTGGTAGCAAACTTGGAGATTTTATTGTAACAGGATGCCAATTTAGCTTTGAGAGTGGCTTGAAGATTGGTAAGGAGAGGTGTTCCATACATGAGAGAGGGATGGAGGTATGTGGTAGAGAGGGTGAGGTTAGCTGAAGAGATATGTAGTGATTGTTCTGATAAAGCATTCCAAATTTCTAGTGAGTTTTTGATGTTTATTTGAAGGTGAATGTCAAATTTTAGTTGTTCTTCGATAACACCTAGAAGCTTAGTATGGGAGACTATTTTGATAGGAGTCTAATTTTGGCTTACTATAGAGAAGGAGTTCTTGTCTATTTTGGTGTTTTTAAATGGGGTAAAGATCATGATTTTGGATGCAGTAAGAGCTAAGTGATTATTTAGCATCAATGTCTCAGTGCTGTTAAAGGCAGCTTGGGTTATTTGCATGAGTTTAGGGAGGGATTCAGCAGAGCAGTTAATGATAGAGTCGTCTGCATATTAGACAAGTTTAGCATTAGGGATACAATGATGGAAATCGTTAATGAAGATATTAAATAGAAGAGAGCCCAGGATAGAACCTTGGGGAACGCCAGTCAGAATGTTGAGGTAGGAGGAGGTACAATTATTCCATTTGACAGCTTGCTGTCTATCAGAGAGGTAACTGGAAAACCAATTTAGAGAAGAGGAGTAGAGATTAAGCTGTGGGAGCTTAGACAAAAGCAGGCTATGGGAAATTGTATCAAAGGCCTTAGATAGGTCTGAGAAGGGAAGATACAATATTGCCAGAATCAAAGACACGGTTAATATTATCAAGAAAGCATAGTAGGGCTGTGGTGGTACTGTGTCCAGGTCTGAATCCATGTTGTGTCGGGGTTAGCAGGTGGTTGTCTAAAACATAAGGTAAAAGTTGAAGGTGAATACATTTTTCAAGAATTTTAGAGACAGGAGAGAGAATGGCTATGGGGTGGAAATTGGAGATGTCAGTGTTGTTGCCTCCTTTGTTTAAGAAAATGATAAAGGCTTTTTTCCAGAGGAGGGGTACGTAGGATTCTTGGATGGAGTGATTGATTAGAATACAGATGGGGAGAGCTATGCCATTTGTGACCAAGTTAAGGAAGCTAGAAGGAAGGTTGTCGGGAGCAATGGAGCATGTTTTTAGCTTTTGGAAGTAGTGGAACATTATGAAGTTTTTAATGTTGATGAATTTAATACACAGGGTTTTCAGAGATATCCAAGAATCAAGAACCCACCTTACCAAAGAACACATCAAAAGTTTCACACAAGGGGGAATTTATAGAGGAGGATGGTAGCTTAAATGAAAATCAGAATGTTTCCAACAGTGAAGCTAGTATAAGTCAATGTAACATTTCAGGGAAGGATGACATAGTTATTAATGACAATATTTACATGTATCGCAATTTTAAAATTTTTAATTATTCTAAACTATATATTGATAAGGTTTATTTCAGCTTGTTTGAAAAAGGCATGAAATTTATCCCTGATCCGAGATTCAAACTTACAGATGTATTAATTGATTTTAAGAAATTCATCAGGAAAATCAACTTAGAAGTTTTTTATAAAGACAGGATTCCGTCTGGAGGAATTGAAGGGGGAAATAACATATGTCAATCATTAGTTATAAAGAGCAAGTTTACCCCACCCAACCACCCGACTATAGATACCTTTGATAAGGTGGTGACTAGGGAGATATACAGTGTACACAGTTTACTTTCATCTATGAAGGTACATCAAAATTTGACGGAAGATGAAGGCAAGTTATTACAAACCTTAAAGAGTGATACTTCGATCCGTATTATGAAACCCGACAAGGGTGGAGGTATTGCTATCTATGACAATTTGAATTATATACAGAAAATTTACAATATACTACATTTTTCTGGTAATTATGTTACTGTCTCTATGAATGAATTAAACATAGCGTACCAAAGAATTGACTCCTATATTGAAGAATACTGGGTTGAGGCGAGAATAACTGAAGCTATTTACAGATTTATCAAAGTTAGTCACCCCAAATTAGCAACTATGGTGGGTATCCCAAAGATTCACAAAAACACTGAGGACCCACCCCTGAGACCCATTGTCTCAGGAAGTTATTCCAAAACCTTTAATATTGGTAAATTTATAGATACCTTATTAAAAAATGTATATACTTTCATCCCGCACATGGTGAAGGACTCATGGTGCTTCTTATCCCAGTATCCAGTGAAGGAGCTAGACATTAGTGAACCTCACATCATAGTCACCATTGATGTGATTGATCTCTTTTCATGCATACCGAAAGATGAAGGTTTATCAGCTTTCACTAACAGTCTGACTAAACACACTGACCTAGAATGGGATGCCATAAGTTTGATAGCTGAACTTATGGCTATAGTATTGGACAACAACTTCATTTATTTTGAAGGTGAGATCTTCAAACAGACAAGAGGCGTAGCAATGGGGGCAGCATGTGCCCCCATCTACGCCAATTTAGTCATGTTAAACTGGGAAGACAATGTTTTGTTTCCATCTAAATATTTTCAATACATCCGATACTATTCTAGGTTTTTAGACAATATTTATATCATCTGGCAAGCTTCAGAAGCACTTTTAGTAGAATTTATGGAATTCATCAAAGGTAGTAGCACCTTCTTAAAATTTACATACTTATATGATTTTTTTGGACTACCATATCTTGATACCCTCATAGTTAACGAAAATGGGAAGATACAATCCAGAATTCATAGAAAACAGACCTTCTCTAACAACTATTTGGATTATTCCAGTTATCATCCCCCAAAAGTAAAATACAACGTCTTTAAAGGACAGGTCATTCGAGCTGTACGAATGGTATCAGATGAAGAAGAATTACACAAAGAATTGAATTTAATTCAGGGATTCTTTAGAGAGAGAGGATACCCTTCAGAGATGATGGAAGAAGTGGTATCATATGTTATCAGTCAGAGAGGTAGCAAATACAAATCGTTACTTGGATCAGGTGATATACAGAATAAACCCATACTAACACATAATGGAGTTAATTCTGGTTTTCAAAGGGCATGTATTATTCCGTACTGTGTAGGTAGTGACAATATTAAAGTTATTATAAATAAATTCTGGTATTTGATCAGTACTGATCAGACCTTAGTTAACATCTTAGGTTCCAAACCCAGATTTATTTATAGAATGGGAAATAACTTGAAGAGATTACTAGAACAACAGTATAACACCAAATATTTGGGTCCTGTCCATCAAAGTAGGACTACTAGTAACAAATGTGGTTTTTGCAGTTACTGTAAATTTATGTCCAGTGCAAAGAAGATATATCTCCAAAATGGACACAAAAGCATCATTGTCAGTAAATCAGGTAACTGCAACACTAAACAGGTTATTTATCTTGCTAAATGTGATCTCTGTCCTGCCTTTTACGTAGGAAGAACCGAACGTCATTTAAGAAAACGTATATATGACCACATGTACAGTATTAAGACTAAAGATATACATAATGCCCTATATAGACATATACAGGCATTGGGAACTGAACACACTTTTAAGTTTTTTATACTAGATGTCATTTATAATGACCTTGGGGGGGCAATTTTAAAAGCCTTATAGCTTTTAAAGAAACGTGGTGGCAATTATATCTTGATGCCACCAATCCACCTGGTCTTAATGAATGTATATCGGTTAGATCATTATTATTATAATACCTAGTCATATTAATATTGTAGGTATAAGGTTGATAACATCAGTTTATAGTATATCAATTATTCATTTTTTCAAGTCTGCCTTAATACCTTGGTCTTACAGTATATTATTCCTGATTCTAGTACCATACAATATATTTAGTGTTTATCACAATTGTTTTTTATAAAGAGTTTTTTTAAAGAGTTTTTTATATAACTAATATACTTTGTATTAAAATGTTTTTTAACAAGTTTTTATATGTATTTATATTATATAACTTATGAAAATTGTTATATATATTTTTATTTCAGATTTTTTCCTGAATTAATGGTAGTAGTTATGAAAATTCCCCTGTTATTAGGCTTATATATTCATACTATTTTTAAAATCCTCATGGTTTCATATTTGTAACGTTTACATTTTTTACATTTGTTACATATGCATCAATTTCACGAATTGATTCATTTATTTATTTATTATAATATAATTATTTATTTGAAAGTTCGCAATAACATACAATATATATATTCTCAACATATTTTCAATACATTTTTTACATATACCCATATTTATATTATTTTTTACATATTTTTTACACATTGTATATACTGTATCCATTTTTCTTTTAAATTTAGGCTAAAAACTATTATAAGCAAATTATAAGGAATTTATATAAAATTAGCACACACGAATTTATCCTTATATTTTAAATGGGATGTGTGCAAACAAATTTAGTTTATAGCTTACACCCCAATATATTATTTTATAATATATTGAATTTAATTCATATTATATTACATTTGTACTTCACCCTTAATATTGTACCACTGTGATGATGTCAATTAGTTTATCAGATTGTTATATCGAGCTCTTATAGCTCTATATTATGAACAGATGTTCTGACATGATGTATGTCCAACTTTTATTTAAATTGTAGTATGTCTTTAAATTTTTGAAAGTCCTTTGGCGCCAAAACATTTATAAATTGAGTGAGATTATGTACTCACTTTTAGTTCTGAAGAAGACCAATTGACTTGGTTGAAAGCGCTAAACTGGGATATTTTTTATTTTTATGTTGTGCACAGTATATGTTTGTACTCACGATATTCTGCGTGAGTGTTCCGCTCACCAGGATTCGAGTTATGTGTTTGCAGTCGTTTATGGTGTAGTGTCGTGATGTTCAATTAATTGTGAGCTTATCCAGCTACCTGAGGATTACTGAAGTTTGTCCAGCATTTCACTCGACTATTGGGCAGCATACGCTTATTGGTGTGACCGAAGGTGATCATTTTGTGTTGATTCCAGCACTGAGAAGGGAAGATACAATATTGCCAGAATCAAAGGCACGGTTAATATTATCAAGAAAGCATAGTAGGGCTGTGGTGGTACTGTGTCCAGGTCTGAATCCATGTTGTGTCGGGGTTAGCAGGTGGTTGTCTAAAACATAAGGTAAAAGTTGAAGGTGAATACATTTTTCAAGAATTTTAGAGACAGGAGAGAGAATGGCTATGGGGCGGAAATTGGAAATGTCAGTGTTGTTGCCTCCTTTGTTTAAGAAAATGATAAAGGCTTTTTTCCAGAGGAGGGGTACGTAGGATTCTTGGATGGAGTGATTGATTAGAATACAGATGGGGAGAGCTATGCCATTTGTGACCAAGTTAAGGAAGCTAGAAGGAAGGTTGTCGGGAGCAATGGAGCATGTTTTTAGCTTTTGGAGGAGTTTTTTTATGGTGTTGATAGGGATGGGTTTGAGAGAGAAGGGAGAGGGGTAGGAAGCATTTGTGGCAGAAGGAGAAGAGTTGTGGGTGAAAGAAGTGGAAGGAGCGACAGAGTTCTGAGGGAAAGATGTGGTGAGCTTGGCTATTGAGTCTACGAAGAAGAAGTTAAATTTGGTGGCTATGATATGATATGGAGAGCTAGGGTCAGGACAGGGATTGTCTTTTCTGCCAGTATGAGTATGGTAGAGATACTATTCCAAAATTTCTTGGGGTTGGATTTATGATTATTTTTGAAACTTAGAGTAATAGGATTTGCAGTCAGGGGCAATTTGTTTTTTAACTCTATTAGGAAGTTGTTTATGTTCAGTAAGAGAGTTAGGTGTTTTGTGTTTTTGGTGAAGTTTCCATGATTTATCACCGGTATGCATCAGGGTTATAGTTTCTTTGGAGAGCCACGGGGCAGTTTTTGATTTTGCTCTTTTTGTTCTGTGAGGGGCAAAGCAGTTTAGCAGGTTAATGAAAGAAGTATTAAAGTAAGTAACAGCGCTGTCAAGAGAAAGAGTTTTCAGAGGGATCCAGTTCATCTGTTTTAAGCAGTCTGAAAAGGATTGAGGGTTGAAGTTTGTAAGGTTACGGGTTAAGATATAATTATGTTGTAAGTGTAGGGAGGAAGGAGTGCGACATATCAAGGTTGGAAGGTGATCACGGAGGGAATCGGGCAAAATGCCACTGTCAGAGATATTATTGGGATGGGAAACTAATATCCAGTCCAAAATACTACCTGAAGAATTATCTTTTTTAGGTCTAGTAGGAGAGTTAACTAACTGAGAGAAGTTGTATAAGTTTATATTCTGGGAGATGGTGGTTGACTGAATATTAATGTCTCCTAAGATGATTATTTGCTATATTAGATGAGAACCAAGAAAGAATATCTTCAAGAATAAAACAAGCTGGAGGGAGAGTTATGTGTCTCAGAGATTATCCCTTCTCTGGAACAGGCTTCCTATTCAAGTAAAGCAGAGCCCTTCCCTGATCCATACCTCCCAACTGTCCAGCTTTTCACAGGATTTCCAGATTTTTGCCTAATTTGTTTTCCTCCAAAAATTTGTTTTTTGGCACATCATTTGCAAATCGTTGAGGACTCAAGTCAGTAAATAATGACAGCAATTTATGTTTTAGATGTTACATCCTTTATAAAATTCATGCTAATGCAAAATCCATTATTGTGTCAACTTTCTAAGTTTATAAGAACAATATTTAAAAACTGTTCATGTTTTTGGGCCTTTGTTCCCCCATTATTTATGGTTTTGTTCATATTTCTTGATATTAGAAGTTGAGACATATGCCTGACCCTTTTTAAACATAGTTTGAATCAATAGATGGGGAATGAAAAATTCACTCCTGGGGTGGTGCTCATATGCCTTATGGACAGGGGCAGTCTGTAAGATATTCAAAGGCAGAGGTACAAACCTAAGCCATCCTCTAGCCCTTAGGGATTGAAAATCAGGTAAAACTTGAGGAATAATGGCTAACCTGTAAGGGCTCTTGAGCTGTTAGCCTAATAATCTCCAAATGAACCTATGAACTATTAAGCAGGGGTGTAGCCAGAGTAGAAAAAAAAAGACAAAGAACTTCCTAGGATGACAGTTTGCTTCAGCTTAACTCTTGCCTCTGCTGGTAATTTGAGTCTATCAATGAAGGAAAGGCTTGCTGGTCAGGGCTGGAGAGGAAAGACAATCATGCAAAATAAATGCCAGCATTCAGACTAAATACTGGGCATTGCCCATATTTACTGTGTGCATCAACACCATCCTTTTAATATTATAAAACGTGCAACTGCCTCTAACAATCAACCACTAATATAGACTGATAAGCTTACCCCAAACTTTCTAAAGCCACAAAGCCATGACCATCATAAAAATCTTCCAATCCACATTAAGTAGAGAGATCTGATGGTGGGAAATTGTTTTTAATTTAGACTTGCTAGGGTGGGATTATCAAAGTTGTCCCTGATGCCACAAAGCTGGAAACTGTTGAAAGTCTACCTGCTGGTTGTCTGGCATCCCCTCTCCCAAGTATTTGTAAATCTCCACTGATACACTATCTATAATAGAACTGATAAAACAGCCTTTCACAATTTTATTCACTTCCTGAATCTCACCTACTAACACAGGAATATAACATATCCTGTGCCTGTAAGATAAGTTTACTGATAAAGATTTTTGCCAAGCATTCTCTGGTACTTTGCTGCATGCCATTTTGCAAGACCTCGTAAATTCCCTGCAAGCATGTCTTACAAGTGTTTAAAATGTACTCCCTGCCATGCAACACTTCTAGTTCAGGGTACTCAGCCTTTGCTTTGTAGCATTCTGATTCAGGGGTAGAGTCTAAACTCTTCACTGAAAATTCTGTAAATAAATCCCCATTTCACTAAAGCAGAATCTGCATTTGCTACTTTAACTTACACATCTCCTCTCTTCCTTCATTTCTACCATGTTGCTGAAATGGAAGCAATCTCATACAGTCTTGCAAAATGGACATCTGCTCCTCCCACAGCCCTAGCAGCCCTCATGACTGAGTAATTGAGTGTATTCTGAGAAGAGCAGTTGGTCACATTGATATCACTTTCACTTCCCTAACTCTCAGGTTGAAGACGTTTCAGCAGTTTTGGGTCGAAGTGCCAGAGACTAAGTTATGGTGCTTGAGATGCCTTTAGTAAAGGTGCATGATCTGGATGAAATGGGGAGGGGGGTGCATCAACATGATGCGTGTTGTGGGCCAGGACTTTTGACTAATATATCTTATTAATTCTAGCAAGGGCCTTGCTGCCGGGAATAATGTTGTTTCCTAAAATGTGCACCCCATTCTACCTGACTCAGACCTTCTCTGTTACCTCAATGTGTATCATTAAATCCTGTTGAATATTTATAATCACATCCCTGTAAAACATTTTTCTGATCAAATCTCAAAACTGCAACAACAGCAGTTTAGGGGCCAACCCAGGTGGAGTATACAAAGAATATAAAGAAAGTATATAAAGACGTCACAGTATGGCTTCTTTGTCAGCTGATAAAGAAATCACAGTTGTCATACACCTCACTTCCTATCCAAAGGATGTTTTGAGACAGCCACCACCTTTTAACATAGGCTGTTCAACTTTAACTGTGCCAAGGAGTTAGATGAATTTCTTGAAACAAAATTAAAGTCAGCCTTTCTAAGATAATACCGCAGTTCTCTTAGATTAAACCTTTTATGTTTAAACAGACATATTGGTATTCATCTACACACACACACACACACACACACACATATATATATATATATATATATATATATATATATATATATATATATATATATATATATATATATATACTGTTATAAGATGCAAGTAACTACTGGCAATGTCATTTGGGAAATATTAAACTTCCCTTGAAAAGTGACAACAGCTGAAAAAATGTTTGTTCTATTAACATTCTATTCATGTAACTTTCAGGCCTTGTGTTTTTCACAAGTAAAGCAATTGGAGCAAAATACCAAAAAGCAATAAATAAATAAACAAATACACTACTATTCACACAATCAAAACACCTTCTAAACAGGGTGCTGTCCACAGAGTACAGAGTTAGTCTAAATCTACAGTCATACAGAAGAAGGCCAATAAACTCTTTGTTAGATGTTGCATGCTAGTCTTCCTACAAATAAGTCACAGATGCTGGAAGTATCTTCTGACTTCTTTCATCAAATTTATAAGTCTGTGTGGCATGATTGTGCCTGAAACAATCGATGATAGAATAGCATCACAGGTGCCAGAGAAACTGGATGAGGGAGGATGGGAGTGAATGGCTGGTGTGAAGAGTGGGTGAAGATAGATGAAGGCTGCCAGCCTAGCCAGATAGGATTTTATACATAATTCTGTCATTTGTAAATAGGAATGTGAAACACAAGCTTGTTTTCTTAAATGAAAGAATATGCTGTGAAATGTTGAACTCAAAACAATGTAGCAACATTGCCCTCTGCTGTAAAGAAAGCCAAGTCAAGCATTTCTTGTCTGTCCTTTGAAATTAAAATAATTTCATGTCTGTCCCTTTGAAGTTAGAATTTGGAGTCAATGAGTCTGGAGAGAAGCATCCTGCCTATAGTTTTAACTTAAGGAATAATTACTAGAGGTTACGTATGGAATGTCTTTTATTGATGTAGTTTCCTGCAGATGCAATATAACAAGAATGTAGTATCTGTCAGCCTGGGAACCCCAGGAAAGTGTGAAATGATGTAATGGGAATCAGGAATGAAAATAGCAATTTAAACAGAGAGAATCAGAAGGCATTAAGCATTTTTGTCTTGACCACCCAACTCACAGCACTGCCTGATGTCTTATGTAAATTATCTTAGACTTGTGTTTTTTTCGAAATAGCTAGAAACTACAAAGATTACACTGTGTTTTTCTGAGATGTCAGAACTGTACAACTGAATTGTTTTAAGTATTTCTCTGTGATCTCTGAACTATTGACTAGAACTGTGTAGTAGAAAGTATTGTATTGTGTTTTTAATAATTTTATTTATTTATTTTATTTTTATTTTACATTTGTTGACCGGGCTAGTCTAACTGGATATATGTCCATTTTCAGTAGAGGCCCGGGGAGAAAAGCTCCAAGCATTAGTAGTGACAAAGATTACAATATATAGTAATAGTCAAAACAAATTAAAGGACATTGTTACATTGAGGTTGACATAAGTTATTTAGAGTGCTTAGTAGGTTAACACACAGATCAAATAATGTGAGCAGAAATTTGAGAGAGAGCAATCAAAAAAGCTAAGACAATATTGAAGTGTAAATAAAAATGTTTACAGGTATGTGACATAGAACAGTGGGGTATAGAAGTGTAAGGAGAGCAAAAAGGGGAAGGAGACAACAGTCAGGGTATATCAGTCTGGGTTAGAGCAGGGACAAAGCCAATGATTTTTAAGATATTCTTTAAGATGCTTTTTAAAGAGATGAGAGGAAGCAAGAGATGTAAGTTCACTAGGAAGCTGGTTCCAGCTTTTTCCTACTATGTTGGCGAAAAGTGAGTCCCCAGGTTTGTTTTTAGCTTTAATAGTGGAGAATAGAATTGTGTTAGCTGAGCATAGAGTTGCAAGATTTTTGTAGGGGGTAATCAGCTTAGTAGGGATTGGGGTACTATTAGGGTGATAAAGGATCTTTTGGGTGATAACAAGTTGTTGACAAAGTAGTAGGTTCTGCAGTTCTAACCATCCCAGTTGTTTGAGGTTATGACAGTGGTGAGTTCTGAAAGGGGTGCCAGTGGCAAATCTGGTTATGCTATTGTAACTAGTAGAATGTTTGGTGAGGTTGTTTCTAGATAGGTTGGTATATATTGCAGAAGCATAGAAAATGGTAGAGATTAGGTGAGTCTGGGCAATAGTGATTCTGGCTGAAGGGGTAAGGAAGGGTTTGATTCTGTAAAGGGTGCCTAGTTTTTTGTTGACAGACTTTATAGTAGCATTAATATGGTCATCATCGCTAAGGTTGTTATCAATTGTTACTCCCAGTAGACGGGTTGTAGTGTCATGGGATATGTTAGTTCCATTGCTAGAGGTGACTGTGAAGTGTGGATGAGGGGACCTATGAGTAGGAGCAAAGAGCAGTAATTTTGTTTTTTGGGGGTTTAAAAGGAGACAGTGTTGCATAAACCAATTTTCAACACTGTTAAATACTGTTTGAGTGAGGGCCTGGAGAGAGGTTATGGACTTGGCTGAACAAATTAAAGTCGAGTCATCTGCATATTGTATGCAGGTGGCTTGAGGAATTTTGGTATGTAGATCATTAATAAACAATGAAAAGAGAAGGGGTCCTAATATAGAACCTTGTGGTACTCCAATGTTCACAGGGAGGGAAGAAGAAAGAGTATTGTCCCAAAGTACTGCTTGTTGTCTGTTTTCAAGGTAGGATTTAAACCAATGTAGTGCTTGTGTATCGAGTGATTGGGCTTTTAGTATGTCAATAAGCAAGTTATGGTTCACCATATCGAAGGCTTTTGAGAGGTCAATAAACAGTGCAGAGGAGAAAGTATTATTATTACAATTTTTGTTTATGGAGTCAGAAAATGATAGCAGGGCAGTTGTTGTGCTATGAAATGGCCTAAAACCATGCTGGCAGTCTACAAGTAAATTGTTATGGAGAAGGTGGGCAAGTAGTTGTTTATGTTTGCACTTTTCCATTATTTTAGCTATTGGAGAGAGTAAGGTGATAAGCCGAAAGTTGGAGAGCTTGGTAGAAGATCCACCTTTGTGTAGAGGGATGATGTGAGATACTTTCCATATGGAAGGGATTTTGCTTTCTAAAATTGTTCTGTTTATAAGGATGGAGATGGGATAGGCGATTTCTTTAGCTGCAATTTGCAGGAATTCTGCTGGAAGACAGTCAGCAGAAGGGGAGCATGGTTTAAGTTTTTGAAGGAGGTTGCAAATGAGGGATGTGGGTACAGGTTGAATATGAAAGGTTGGAGTTACCGTATTATTGGTATGTAATGGTGTTGTGGTGATGGGTGGTAAAGTATTAGCTAGGGTTAGAATGGCTTCTGTAAAATAGTTATTAAAGGTATCAGGTATCAGGTTAGAGTTACTATGGTTAAATCCTGAAGGGGTAGGAGATTTATAGTGGCCTGGTTTAAGAAGTTTATTGATGCCTGTCCAGGATATTTGTGGCTTTAGTTGGTGGGTTTGTTGATGGTTAAGGTAGTAATCTTTTTTGTCTCTGAGAATGTCTTTCTTGGTAGCATTTCTTAATTGTTTAAAGTAAAGGTGATCAGATGGACTTTTGGAGGCTCTCCATTTGGCCCAAATCTTATTTCTGAAGAGGATCTTTTGCCTAGTGTGTTTTGTAAGCCAGGGGGCAATTTTGGTTCTTATTCAGGATGATCGAATGGGTGCGTGGTAATCTAGGATTTGAAGGAATCTAGTATTAAAGAAGGTCACTGCTTCATCAAGTTGAAGATGAGACATAGGTGACCAGTCACATGCTTTTAGTTCATTTTGGAAACTGTCTGGATTAAAGACTTTTTTTGAGCGGGAGGGTTTAAAATTATTAGTGTTAGGGTTATGAATTTTTTGTTTAATGATATAGGTTAGCATATGGTCACTGATATCATCGGGAAGGGTTCCTGGTTTATAAGTATCAAGATGGCTGTTGAGAAGAATCCAGTCTAGGGTGGTTTCCTTGTTGGTTGGCTTATGGATTCTAGTAGGGGTGGTTATTATCTGTGAGAAATTGTGTAGATTTATGTGGTTGGTAGGACTGGGAGAACTACAGGTTGTCCAGTCTATATTAAAGTCTCCTAATACAATGGTTTCCTGAGGTAGGTGGGTAGATAGGTGACTAAGTATGTTTTCAAGTGTATTAATGTTATTTCCAGGAGGGAGATATGTGCAAATTAGATAGATAGATTTGGAGTTACTGATTTTTAGCTTGGCAGTAAGGGTTTCTGCATTGGTATCTGAGTGTAGTGGCAAAATAAAGGGTGACACTTGGAGTTCAGATTTATACAAAATGGCTACTCCTCCACCCTTTTTAATTTTGCTGTCATATCTTAGGATATTATATCCAGGAGGGGTAATCTCTTGGTCCAGAGTAGAGGGTTTTAGCCATGTTTCTGTAATACAGAGAAAGGTGGGGACCAAAGTGGGAAAGACAAAATACCAATAGTAGATTGTCTTGAGATAACAGGGTTACTGAATTACTATCCTGCAGATATTCTGATAGGGAAGGATTTGGATGAGGCAGTACCATCTGCTTATGCAGTTATACGCAGTCAGGCTAGGAGACAAGCATGTGGGTCTGGGCCTGAGGCAGACCCAGATGAGCTATATTGCAGCCAGGTCTGGTGGTGGTTGTTGCGCTGGGGAGGGAGTTACCCTGTAGCAGTGAAACTGGAATGAGCCACAGCTGCTTGTGAGTACTGATGTGACCTGGGGTACCAAGGTAGAATTGAGTAGTAGTACTAAGGGCTGACCCAGTGAGGCACCACTGTCCAAGGATCTCAGACGTGGAAGGGTTGGGAGAGAATTCTGAGACAGGCTCAGCTCTCAGACCCTACATTTAAGGCCGAACCCAGGTAGCTGGTAGAGGCCACCTGATTCTCAAGGAAAGAGGTGCATACTGGGACAAAGGGTTACTATACAGAGAGTGGACCCTGAGACTAGAAGGTGTGAGTACCTCTGAGAGATTACTGGACTCAAACAAATGCCATGCATGACTTGTCTCCAAAACTCGGCTGCTCTGTTGCATATGCCTACTCAGTGATCTCTGCCTAACATATAAAGCTATGTGAAGGCTGTTGGACATGCTACACCTAAAATCCCAACCTCCAAACCCATGCTCTGGGACCCTAAACCTTCCATCCACAATAAACCAGAACATGTTGGAGAGATGATTCTGTCCAGAGACTTCTCATACTCTGGAACAGGCTGCCACATCTATGTCAAGCAAAGGATTCTTCTATTAGCACTCTTCAAGAAAAATCTTGATGAGTGGATGGAAATAGAAATACAGGGATCACTTCTGTGTCTCTGCTTGACAGTGGCACAGGAAAATAACTTTCTTGGGTGGCATAAGCCAGGGATCCTTGCTGGCTAGGCTTATGTCGGCCCTTGGGCTGATAGCCTAGTATCTACCTATGAACCTATAAACCGATGAGCAGTTGGTAGTGCCTAGAGCCAACCGTCTGACGCTTCTAGCCATAGCCCATGATATTCCCTTTGCAAGTCATATGGGCATAACACATACAAAGAGGCATATTATGCAGAACTTCTATTGGCCTGGAATTGCCAGAGATGTAACAGTGTATTGCAGGAACTGTGAGCAATGCCAAAAGGTAGGCAAGGCAGGAGACAAGCTCCTTTGATGCCTTTGCCTGTGATTGAAGAGCCATTTCAGAGGGTAGCTATGGATATTGTGGGTCCTCTGAGTACCCCAATTTCCACAGGGAAAAAGTATATCCTAGTGGTAGTGGATTATGCTACACGATACCCTGAGGCAGTGGCTTTGTCCTCCATTGAGGCAGAGAAGGTGGCAAATGCTTTGTTAGAGATTTTCAGCAGGGTAGGTTTCCCAAAAGAAATACTGACTGACATAGGTGCCAATTTCATGTTAGACCTGCTGGCTTGTCTGTGGAAGTCCTGTGGGATGAAGCACATGAAGACCCCCCTACCATCCCCAGACTAATGGTCTTGTTGAGAGGTTAAACTCTACACTCAAGTCCATGCTATCGGCATTTGCAGATCAGTTTAAGAGGGAGTGGGACAAATATTTGCCCCATCTGCTGTTTGCTTACAGAGAGGTTCCCCAGAAATCCACAGGTTTTTCACCCTTTGAGTTGCTGAATGGGCATAGGGTGAGGGGACCTCTAGATTTAATTTGAGATGAGTGGGAAGGTGACTGTGAGTCTCACAAGAAGTCTGTTGTGGCATATGTCCTAAACCTCAGGACAAGGCTCAGGGAACTCATGGGCTTAGCCCAGGAGAACCTGGCAGAAGCCCAACAACAGAAAAAGGTATGGTATGACAGGAATGCTTGAGCTAGAGAGTATGCTGTGGGGCACCAGGTAATGGTTCTCATTCCTGTCAGACACAACAAGCTACACGCAGCTTGGGAGGGTCCCTACAAGGTGGTAAGAAAGTAAATGATGTTAACTACATGGTGGAACTACTAGGCAGATGGCAGGGGCACAAATTGTACCATGTTAACATGATGAAACCTTACTATGATAGGGAGGGCCTTGTGCTGAGCATTTGCAGTGGATTGCAGTAGGAGTCTGAGGGAGATCTGGGGACTGATCTCCTCAGTGCGGCTCAGGCTGACACCTCAGTGGAAGGGGTAGCAATGTCCCAGCAGCTATCTTCTACCCAGGTACGAGAAATCCAAGCAGTGTTGCAGGAATTTGGGGACATATTCACTGGGAAACCAGGGTGCACCCGGATACAGGACGCCAAAGGTCTATTAGGCAGACCCTTATAGAGTGCCTGAGAGAGTCAAACAGACTCTGAGAAAGGAGGTACAGGAGATGTTGTAACTAGGGGTGATTCAAGAGTCCAACAGTCCCTGGACCTCCCCAGTGGTGCTGGTGCCAAAGAAGGATGGCAGCACCAGGTTTTGTGTGGACTACAGGAAATTAAATAGTCACACAGAGTTGGATGCTTACCCCATGCCTAGGGCAGATGAGGCCCTAGAGCAGCTGGGTGGGGCTAAGTGTCTTACAACCATTGATCTTATCAAGGGTTACTGGCAGGTGCCATTGACTCCCAGTGCTAGAGAGAAGTCAGCCTTTGTGACTCCTTTTGGCTTGTATGAGTTCACAAAGATGCCCTTTGGGATGAAGAATGCCCCAACAACTTTCCAGAAGCTGGTAGATCATATCCTAGCAGGAGCAGGAGGGTTTGCCCTTGCTTACCTAGATGATATTGCCATCTGCAGCCATTCATAGCCAGAGCATCTTCAACATGTCAGGTAGGTGCTGGACAGACTACAGAGGCCAGGGTTGACCATTAAGCTGAGCAAATGTCAAATGGGTATGGCGGAGGTCTCCTTCTTAGGACATAGAGTGGGGAGTGGTAAGATAAGGTCAGAACCTGCCAAAGTGGAAGCCATTCAGGCATGTCCTGCACCTGTTACTAAAAATCAGGTGAGGGCATTTTTACTGACAGCAGGGTACTACAGAAAGTTTGTCCCCAGTTATAGTACCATAGCTGCTCCATTCACAGACCTGACAAGGACGAACAGGCCAGATAAGGTAGTGTGTACCCCAGCATGTGAGCAGGCAATCCAGAAGCTTAAAGAAGCTTTGGGAGGACCCCTGTGTTAGCCAGTCCAGATTACAGCAAATAATTTTTTGGGGGGTTTTTTGGGGATAGGGTAGAGCGGAGTGACTGAGGCAACGGAGCGGTTAGAGCAGCTATGTGAAAGATTTTCCAGAGACAATCAGGGAGGAGGAGATTTCCAAGGCAGGGAAAGTGGTCACAGGTAAGTAGAGTGTGGTGAAGCAGTGCAGGAATAAGATAGGCTATTGGAAAGTGAACAATAAAGGAATTAAAAAGACAGCTAGAAGGAGGAAAAGAGATACTAGTGGGCAGGGAGTATATTACAGTGTCTGTAATGGAGATAGCAGTTTGAGGTGGCTCAGAAAGAGGAGTCAGGGAGGGGGACAAGTAGGTGGTATAAGGGCAGAGAGGAGTCTGGCTGCTGGCTTCCTAACTCAGTGTCTAGAAATTATACTAAACTAGGTACATTGTACTTTGCAAAGAACAGGCCAAGTTAATAATAGGTGCAGTATGAAATAAATCAGATCAACTATACTACTTCATGTTGGAGCAGGATGGAACATACTTTCTTAATCTTGTTTTAAAACAGGGAGGTATACACTTCAACAGCAGAGATTTGTTGGCCAGTCGATGGGATGGTTGAAGGTTGAAATTAAAGGGGCCTTAATGACCAGGCAGTGGTCCTTTTGCAGGATAGGAGGAAAAGAGCTAGGAGGAGTAGAAAGATAAGATAAACATTAGGTGTGAAAGTTACAAAAAATGCTAGTGGTACCTATGAGGCAAAAATAAGATTAATATAGAGCAGTCAGTAATTATACAATGTGTATTAATTCATAAAAAAAAACTACTAATCTTAGATTAGTACTCAAGAAGGCCACTCATGACACAGCCTAAACAATACGTAGTAGTAAAATATGCAACCACACAAGGGATTGAGATGCTCTTTAGAATTACAGTAAGTAAAGGGTAAGCAAAACAAAAAAATAAAAAATAAACAATGTCTGACTTGTGCTGGCATAAAACTAAATAGAAATACTAAAATGCAACTCTTTAACAATCATTTAATCACAGTAGCTTATTATTAGGATTATAAGGTAAACTACTACTTAGGGCAGGATAATCCACTCCAATGATTACTGGCCTAGTAATTGAAATGATGTGCAATGGCCACTAGGAAAGATGTGTGCAACTTCCACAGAGGTTAGCCAAAAGAACATTCACAAGACAGCAGTTAACGTATAGATCTAATAGGGGAAGAAAGAGCATCTAAAAGCAACACAGCAGGCTTTGAATCTAGGTGGTGGTGGTGGGGGGGGGGGGGTTAGGCCTTTCTGTAAGCCTGCACAAGGAGAAAGAAGTCCTTATTTACAGGGCAAAATGCAGATACAAAGTATGGCTAAAGAGGCAGTAAGCGAACATGTAGCAACAACTCTATGGTCAGGACTTTAAACAGAGCATTCTACTGTTGATCGCTAAAAGCAGCTAAGCAGCCCAGCCCACCAAAAACAGATAGCTCGCAGATCAACACCTAAACATAACAAGTCAATCAGGCATAGATGGTAGTAAGCAGATACATTAGCAGCAACTAAGGCACTTTAAGTCGGTCACTCTGAGAGAAAATGGAGTCAGAGGCCAGTTAAGCCTTAGATTAAGAAGAACGCTAGCTGAGTTTGAATAGGACGCTCTCACAGGAGCGTGTACTGCTAGGCAGATTACCCTGTATGTTACTTATGCACTCCAGTAAGAGGTTAAGTGAAGTTAACATAACATTTGGGACGCTGACTGAATTACATAAAACGCTATCACAGGATAGCGTATTTCAAGGGGGATTCAGTTAGGAGCTAATTAGGTACTCTGGTAGGAGGTTCAGTTGAGTTCTATTATTTTTCCAGCAGGGAATAAACAAGAAATCAAAGGGAACGCTGTCTCAAAGTGAAGAAAACGCTATCGCAAGATAGTGCACTTCAGGCAGAGTCCGGATTAAGATTTTTTCTATTTATTTTTAGAAGGGGCCAAACAATATGATCGCTGGCTGTTATGAATTAAAAATGCTATCGCAGGATAGCATACTTCAAGTAAGAGTACCCCAGGAGCTAGATAGGCTCAGTTAAGTTTTTTCTGTTTTTTTTTAGTGAGTCCAAGACAATATGAGCTAGCTGTAATGATAAAAGCTATCGCAGGATTAATTATTTTTCAAGTAAGAGTACCCCAGGAGCTAGATAGGCTCAGTTGAGTTTTATTACCTTTGTTTTTATTTTATTTATTTATTTTGTTTTTGCATGGACCAATACAATAAGATCGCTAGCTTTTATGAGATAAAATGCTAATGCAGGATTACAGTACCATTTCTGCTGGAGTGTACACAAAAAACGCATAAAAACAATACAGAACTGCTTGAAAAAACAAAGAATAGACTGCACTCTAAGAATAGACCCAGCTATGAACATGGCCTATAAGGACCACTAGTATAATTAGCAGATAGCAGGCACCAGAGACAGAGCAGCGTTTGAAAATGCTCAAAGCAGCAATTGGGAAAGTCCACGTGGGAGGCACCTAACTTCCAAGTAGCCTTTAAGAACTCCTGTAACCCTCTTTACTAACTATCAAAGGACACTGTTTAAACATTCACCTGAGCAAACACATTATTGTCTTTGTCAAATACCGGCAATTGGCTAGTAGTAGTGCAAAACGCAGGAAACATTAGCAGCAGTAAAATCCTAACAGAACACAACTAAGCAAAACACTTTACAAGTTCTTTGGAGCACAAATCTTATCAGTTACTGCTAATTAATGTATTAGGCAACTAATAACACTTTACTACAAGACAAAGCAGGCAAAATGTTGTACAGGTATGGTACTTACAACAGAGCTGATTCTCAGGGGCCAGGGACACACAGCAGCCAGGGCAGGTACAAAGATAATAAAGATGGCGCCACAATGGACTTGCCCCCTATATGCCTTTGGGGCAGGAAGTGAGGTGGGAGGAGGAGGAGACAGAGAAGGCAAGGGCAGGTAGATAAGGGAGGAGCTACCTGCAAAGGTATCAGGACACAGTTCCGTTACTCTTTAAAAGAATGTAGTAGCCTTTTTCCCTAGAAAATAATTACACTAATGTGTTTTTTAAATCTTAGACTTGTGTTTTCTTTAGAAATAGCTAGAACTAGAATTACTGCAAAATTTTGTTTTTTAAGTATTTCTCTGTGATCTCTGAAGTCTTGACTAGCACTGTGTAGTAGAAAGTATTGTCTTGTGTTTTTAATTATTTATTATTAAATATGTTTAAACCCTTTTAACTGTGGCTGTTTTGTGTAGAGATAAGTTAAGCTCTAAGAGTACATTGCATGCTTATATTGATCCTATACCAAGTCACTCTAATAATCCTTGACTGTTTAGTCACATCTACCAATTGGATAATAATATTGCACAGTATACTTGGACACCCTTTCATAAGGGCCTTTTAGTGACTGATAAATATTAGTGGGTGATGGCCAGTGGTACTACCGTATGGTTTGGGTAAAAGGAGCACAGCTAGAGAACCTGTGCCAGCCTTCCCCAGGAGTGTCTGTGTGGTTGTATAAACTCTTCTCAAAGTTTGTGTTTGTCAGCTACTTGGGCAGGGACACGAAGCACTGGTTTGACAGAGAGGGTGCTGGAGGTTTTAGCTTGCCCACTAGGCTGAGATCTGGACCCTATAGCTGTGCCAGTGGGGAGTCTTAATGGGGACCTGGAGAGCAAGGGATCGACCAGCCCCGGACTGACTGTGATGTCTGTGTGCTCTTAAGTGAAATTGCACTTTACTGTGCGTATTTGTTATCCTTTCCTCCTATATGAGATGCCCCTCACTGGTGTTAGTGGTGTGGACTGAGGCTCCTTGATTGCTGGGCCAGAGCACAGGCATCACAGCTTGCACCAGGGAGAGAATGCAGCTTAGGCTTGCTGCAATAACAACATTAATCTCCATACAAACTTGATGCTACTAGAGGCATGCAACTTAGTCGGCATGTTGTGCAAGAGCGGAAGCATGCACGCACAGCATGGAAGTGGTCATAGTGCCTTTCACAAGGCCGACACAGGATGGAAGGGGTTAGTGCACACTACCTGGCAGCAGTGTGTGTCACACTGCACCAGCATCCCCGGGCTTCTTACTAGTTCCAGACCTAGGGGTCAAACTGAGCCCTGTAGGCCTGGTGAATATAAAGCAGAGCTTCTGGCAGGTGATGGTCAACTGCAGGAAGGTAAAGAAAATATTTGTTTAAGTCTGTGTATTTGTTTACCCCTGTAATATCCAATTCATCATCTCCCGACAGATATGAAATCTGTGTAAATTTTCTACCTGCAACCAATCACAAATGTCACACCTCCCAGTTGTTAATTCTCAACCATCTCTCTTATGAGCAAACATGCAGGAAACACTCTCCAAGACTCACCTTAAGCTTCCAAAAAAGGGCTTGAGTAAATATTAGTGATAAGGGTGATGAAACACTCTTAATATTGTTCAATTTTTCTTCTTTTCCTAAATTATACTGACACCAAGGTAAAAATAATTACTAAGGGTAAAAGAAGCAAAACTCCATGTATGGGGTAATGTGTAAAGCTTTGTCTTAACAGAAAATAGGTGCTAAAAAGATAGTTTTAATGCCACTGGAGCTAGAGGGCTCAGAATTGTTTTATTCCCCAGTCTTAGTTTTGACATATCTGACCAAACAACAGGATACAAAACCTGTAACTAAAACGATGTGTCAAGTATGAAATTACATAAATATTTCAATATTGTACTTAATGGCATAATTAACATTTATGCATTTAAATAAGAGAAACCAGCTTCTAAACTGAACGTATCTTATTCAGAGTTGTTTTTCTATGTATATTATCAAGATGTTGGTATGTTGCAATTGCTCTTTTGGTAAAACTTTGCTGAAGCAACATTAAAATGATACCTTCATTTCTAATGTACTTAGAAATGCTTTGCAAACAATATTATAATTTATTTATTGAGACATAAACATTTTCCTATGTTCTCTCAGTTTGATCTGATACTTCAGGGTTGTGTAATTATACAGTTTGTGGTTCTGCGGTAGTGTTGTCGCCTCACAGTAAGACGTTGTCCTGCTCGATTCTCAGCTTTCTGTGTGAGACATGCATGACTGGCAACTCGTAAAGTCTACTGCCAACTGGAAAAAGTTCCCAAAGAAGAAATAAAAAATAAGATGGAATAAGGGGCTAGGGGAGGAGGAGACAGAGAAGGCAAGGGCAGGTAGATAAGGGAGGAGCAGGAAATACCCTGCAAAGGTATCAGGAAAATCAGGTTACGCAGAAGTACTCTTTAATAAGTACGTTATAAAAGATAAGGATAAGGGGCTAAAGTATTAGGGGAGAGGGTACTAGAGTCGAGAGGAAAAAAGGGAAGGGGTAAGGGCGGGCATAGAAATAATGGAGTTCCAGGTAATTGAGAGGGCTGAGGAGGGTTAGAGCAGCTATGTGAAAGATTTTCCAGAGACAATCAGGGAGGAGGAGATTTCCAAGGCAGCAAAAGTGGTCACAGGTAAGTAGAGTGTGGTGAAGCAGTGCAGGAATAAGATAGGATATTGGAAAGTGAACAATAAAGGAATTAAAAAGACAGCTAGAAGGAGGAAAAGAGATACTAGTGGGCAGGGAGTATATTACAGTGTCTGTAATGGAGATAGCAGTTTGAGGTGGCTCAGAAAGAGGAGTCAGGGAGGGGGACAAGTAGATGGTATAAGGGCAGAGAGGAGTCTGGCTGCTGGCTTCCTAACTCAGTGTCTAGAAATTATACTAAACTAGGTACATTGTACTTTGCAAAGAACAGGCTATGTTAATAATAGGTGCAGTATGAAATAAATCAGATCAACTATACTTAATATTTTGGAGCAGGATGGAACATACTTTCTTAATCTTGTTTTAAAACAGGGAGGTATATGCTTCAACAGCAGAGATTTGTTGGCCAGTCGATGGGATGGTTGAAGGTTGAAATTAAAGGGTCCTTAATGACCAGGCAGGTCCTTTTGTGCAGGATAGGAGGAAAAGAGTTTCTTAATCTTGTTTTAAAACAGGGAGGTATACGCTTCAACAGCAGATATTTGTTGGCCAGTCGATGGGATGGTTGAAGGTTGAAATTAAAGGGTCCTTAATGACCAGGCAGGTCCTTTTGTGCAGGATAGGAGGAAAAGAGTTTCTTAATCTTGTTTTAAAACAGAGAGGTATACACTTCAACAGCAGAGATTTGTTGGCCAGTCGATGGGATGGTTGAAGGTTGAAATGAAAGGGTCCTTAATGACCAGGCAGGTCCTTTTGTGCAGGATAGGAGGAAAAGAGAATAGAGCTGATCCTCAGGGGCCAGGGACACACAGCAGCCAGGGCAGGTACAAAGATATTTAATTATTATTAAATATTTTAAACCCCTTTAACTGTGGCTGTTTTGTGTAGAGATAAGTTAAGCTCTAAGAGTGCATTGCATGCTTATATTGATCCTGTACCAAGTCACTCTAATAAGCCTTGACTGTTTAGTCACATCTACCAATTGGATAATAATATTGCACAGTATACTTGGACACTCTTTCATAAGGGCCTTTTAGTGACTGATAAATATTAGTGGGTGGTGGCCAGTGGTACTACTGTATGGTCAGGGTAAAAGGGGCACAGCTGGAGAGCCTGTGCCAGCCTTCCCCAGAAGTGTCTGTGTGGTTGTATAAACTCTTCTCAAAGTTTGTGTTTTTCAGCTACTTGGGTAGGGACATGAAGCACTGGTTGGACAGAGAGGGTGCTGGAGGTTTTGGCTTGCCCACTAGGCTGAGATCTGGACCCTATAGCTGTGCCAGTGGGGAGTCTTACTGGGGACCTGGAGAGCAAGGGAGCGACCAGCCCTGGACTGACTGTGATCTCTGTGTGCTCTTAAGTGAAATTGCACTTTACTGTGTGTATTTGTTATCCTTTCTTCCTATATGAGATGCCCCTCACTGGTGTTAGTGGTGAGGATTGAGGCTCCTTGATTGCTGGGCCAGGGCACATGCAGCACAGCTTGCACCAGGGAGAGAACGCAGCTTAGGCTTGCTGCAATAACAGCATTAATATCCATACAAACTTGATGCTACTAGAGGCATACAACTTAAGTCGGCATGTTGTGCAAGAGCAGAAGCATGCACGCACAGCGTGGAAGTGGTCATAGTGCCTTTCACAAGGCCAACACAGGATGGAAGGGATTAGTGCACACTACCTGGCAGCAGTGTGTGTCACACTGCACCAGCATCCCCGGGCTTCTTACTAGTTCCAGACGTAGGGGGTCAAACTGAGTCCCGCAGGCCTTGTGCATATAAAGCAGAGCCTCTGGCAGGTGATGGTCAACTGCAGGAAGGTAAAAAAAATATTTGTTTAAGTCTGTGTATTTGTTCACCCCTGTAATATCCAATTCATCATCTCCCGACAGATATGAACTCTGTGTAAATTTTCTACCTGCAAACAATCACAAATGTCACACTTTCCAGTTGTTAATTCTCAACCATCTCTCTTATGAGCAAACATGCAGGAAACACTCTCCAAGGCTCACCTTAAGCTTCCAAAAAAGGGCTTGAGTAAATATTAGTGATAAGGGTGATGAAACACTCTTAATATTGTTCAATTTTTCTTCTTTTCCTAAATTATACTGACACCAAGGTAAAAATAATTACTAAGGGTAAAAGAAGCAAAACTCCATGAATGGGGTGATGTGTAAAGCTTTGTCTCCACAGAAAATAGGTGCTAAAAAGTTAGTTTTAATGCCACTGGAGCTAGAGGGCTCAGAATTGTTTTATTCCCCAGTCTTAGTTTTGACATATCTGACCAAACAACAGGATACAAAACCTGTAACTAAAACGATGTGCCAAGTATGAAATTACATAAATATTTCAATATTGTACTTAATGGCATAATTAACATGTATGCATTTAAATAAGAGAAACCAGCTTCTAAACTGAACATATCTTATTCAGAGTTGTTTTTCTATGTATATTATCAAGATGTTGGTATGTTGCAATTTCTCTCTTGGTAAAACGTTGCTGAAGCAACATTAAAATGATACCTTCATTTCTAATGTACTTAGAAATGCTTTGCAAACAATATTATAATTTATTTATTGAGACATAAACATTTTCCTTTGTTCTCTCAGTTTGATCTGATACTTCAGGGTTGTGTAATTATACAATTTGTGGTTCTTGTCCTGCTTCGATTCTCAGCTAAAGCGCCTTCTGTGTGGAGACATGCATGAATGGGCAGGAAAAGCCACAACAACAACAACATAATACCTTGTTGTTTGCTGTCACCCTAGACCCCAGTGCGTAGCAGCAGCTCTGAACAAAGAAATTATTAAAGATAATGGAAAGGAGGGGATCCCAATGTATTAAACTATAAAGCAGAGGATAAAAATGGATGAATTCATTGGCATTTGCCTGCCAAGGTGTGAATGGTTTGCACAGGGCAGATGTTTCCATGAAAATTTCCATGTGAAAAAATCTTGTGCCTTTTCCAGGAGTTTACATTTCAAAAGTCGTTGGTATAGTAAGTGTATGGACATTTGCTCTAAAATCTGCATATTGTACTTTTTCTTATTAGTGGGTTCCATAGTGGCAAAAATTTATGTATTTGCAATTTTTCTGCTACTGTCTATAATGTGAAACCCTTAATCTAATAAAGTCATATGGGTCCTATATTTCACTGCACTTTCAGTTTTTGATGTGTGTGTGTGTGTGTGTGTGTGTGTGTGTGTGTGTGTGTGTGTGTGTGTGTGTGTCTGTGTGTATGCTTGCGCGTGAACATGCATGTGTGTGTTTGTGTATGCATGTGTGTTCGTGAGTGTGTCCATGCGTGCATGTGCATATGTGTGTGTGTATGTCTGCTGCATGTGCTTGATGCAGTTTCTGTTACAGCAGTAGAGTTTACACATTTCAGAATACCTCAGGGATTCACTGGATTCATTCTAAGACATCCATTCACCTCTATGTCACAAAATGCAGTCAGTGATTGTTGGAAAGTCACCTGTAATTGTACATGACAAGCACCATAAAACTAGGCCTCACAGAAGGCTATGGAAAAATAAAGGACATGCTGTGTGGCTCAAATGCTGAAGTAGAAGAAAGACTGGATAAATTATTGGAAAAAGGCTGACATTTAAAGGACAACCATGTAGAAAAAATGAGAACTAATGGGAATGGGCTGGGATTAACAATAAAACTACCACTTCCACTATACTTTTCTCTACTATCACAGCTGCGTTGAGGACCAAAATCTATCTGGTTTCCTACTGGCACCAAGTTTTATGCTTTGATCTCAGTGTAGCCTACAGCATTAAGGTTGTTAAGGAGCTTCATCTTGAAGTCTGGAGTTGGAATCCTTTAGTCTCCTTTTGTTTAACAAGTGACTCTGAGCAAGTCACTTAACCAGACAGTGCTCCTGGGTCATACCTGGAAAGAGGTTGCTACCTAGTGGGTTTACCCAGTTAACAATCTGATAATGTAAACAACAAAAAAATACTTGTTACAGTTTTTTTTTCCTCCAACTTCCCATCAGGCTGTCCAGTTTGACTATTCTTTCTTAAGAGGTGAGACCCCTGCAGCCCACTCATTCCACTAGAGTGAGAACGGAGCAGTCGTGAGTGATGCCATCACCTGCAGGGATAACTGTAACATCCCAAAGGTACATGCCAGCAGATGTTGAGAGGTACAATGCAAATGATGTTAGTAAAGATGTGCCATCTATTTCTACAATTAGCATTACCCATAAAAAGTTTCACCCACCTTGCAAGCAGATAACAACTTAGCCATCCTAGAAAACATCCTGTCATGGTTTTCCCTGAACATACCTTATGAAACCCTAATCCTTGGAGATGTTAATATAGATTGGTCCAAGCTTACAACAGACTCTCCCCAATTCAGCATTAGCTTACAGCATTTCCATTAGCTAATTACATCCCTCACCCACCTCCATAAAAACTCTACTTCCGGCTCCATCATTGACTGCATCCTAACTAAGTCCCCCCACCACTACCATAGCCCAACCACCTTACCTGACTCCTTAAGCGACAATCTCCCTACCTCTGTCTTAAGACACCCATGCAATTTCCCAAACCCCACCTATACAAAGATTGTCGTAAGCTCTCCAACTTTAACATCTCCCTATTCACCTCCATACTATCTAGTATTGACTGGTACATCCTTAAGCAGATCCCTGTCGAAGACGCAGTTACTAAATTCAATAGCATTTTCCTGAATACACTTAACTCCCTTGCTCCCTCCAGGAAAATTAGAATAACATCAAACTTTGCTTCCTGGCTTTCCAAGGACACCAGGTCCCTTATGAAAAAGAGACAATGCCTGGAAAACCTGCATTAAAACTAAGAGACTAGCCCAGATACAAAATTACAGACAACTGAGTAATCTGGTCAAGAAACAAATTAATAAAGACAAAAATGCCTACTATAGCTCTGAACAACTCAATAACAAATCTAACCCTTGTAAGTTCTGGTCTGCTCTAAACAAAATTCTTTCTCCAGGCTGTCCTCCAAATCCCTCCTCTTACCTAATACATCACCCCAGGAAACCACTACCTTGCTCAATAAACACTTTATTGACACAATCCAAAAGCTCGCTCCCCCTAACTCTAACACTACCACTCCCCCTCCCCTCCCAGACAAGCAAACAACCTCTTCTCCTTTCATCCTGTTTCCACTTCCTACATAAGATCTCTTCTTCTCAAGCTCAAACCTTGCTCCCCCTCCACTGATAATTTATCTCCAAACTTCCTTAAACTTGCTGCAAAACCTATTGCCTGTCCTGTATCCATTCTTATTAACAGGTCAATCCAAGAAGCCACTGTCCCCCTCCTATGGAAATCTTTCTTCACTATCCCCTTCACAAAGGAGTTAATGCAACAGACTCCTCTAAATACTGACCCATTGCCATCCTATCTCCCCTCAGTAAGATACTCGAAAAATGTATTCACTCACAGCTTCTCAACTACCTCTTCCAGCACAACCTCCTTACTTCAACTCAACATGGTTTCCAGCCCAACCACAGCACTACTACTGCCCTTCTATCCTTCACCCATACTATCTCCAAGGCCCGTAACAACACTCAACTCATATCCTGTCTCTTCCTTGACCTCTCCAAAGCTTTTGACATGGTCTCTCACCCTATACTCCTATCTAAACTTGCTAACCTCAACCTATCCACTACCTTCCTCACCTGGTTTTCAAGCTACCTCTCCAGCAGACATCAATCTGTTAGATTGCTCTCATCCCACTCTCCCTTCATTCCAGTTCTAGCTGGAGTACCTCAAGGCTCCATCTTGGGCCCCCTACTCTTTAACATCTTCACCAACAAACTCTATACATCTTGTAAACTATCCTCTCTTATCCAATATGCCGACGACTCAACCCTCATCTCCATCTCAAACAATATCACTGACCTCCTTACCCTAACCCAAGACTCCTTTCTATCAACTGAACAAAGGTTATCTGACAACTTACTCATCCTTAACCCTAAAAAGACCAAACTCTTACTCTTTCTCCCCGTTCTGTGCCGCACCATAAATTTACCTTTCCTATTACATCCTTCAATAATACAGTCATCAATCCTGAAACCCAAACAAAACTCCTAGGTGTCATCATTGACGATGAACTCAAATTCAGCCTGCACATACTCCAATGTATAAAAAAAAAACATTAGAAGCTAGGCTGCCTATACCGCGGGTCTACTTTATATCACCAAAAACTCAAAATGTTGATTGGTCACATGAGCAAATAGTCAGGAAGTCGATGTTGTTTTTTTGGGATCCCAGTACAGTGAAGATTGGAATATTTGCCATTTCTTCACTGTAGTGCAACCTTGGAGTAGGAATATATATTTAGCGGGTGAGTGGGGTGTGGGTGTTACGCTGCCCCCTATAATAGCGATTTTGAGTTCCTGATTATTCACTCTTCTGAGCAATCGACATTTTGAGTTTTTGTTGTTCTGACATAGACCCTATACCGCAACAAAAATTTTCTATCTTCTACTTCTAGACTCGTCCTTGCTCAGGCACTACTCCTACCTTCACTCACATTTGCTGTCCCTGTTCTCACCAACATTCAGGCCACAACATTGAACAAACTTCAACAAACATACCATAAAATAGCTAAATTTGTTACTAACTCTCCATACTGCCTGGCTCTAAACTCTCTGCAATGGCTCCAACTCCCCCACCTTCTTCGTTTATCACAATTTAAAATGTTACACTCTATTCTATACAAACCTTCTGCCTGTCCGACCATTTCATCCATAGTCTCCGCCTATATCCCACCTCGAACCCTCCACACCTCCAACCAGCAGCTCCTACATATCCACCAACCAAAGAAAAATGTAGGCAAATTACTATATAGCTGCTCTCTAGCCCAAGCCTGGAATAAACTTCCCCTACACATACTGTCTATTACCCACCCATCTCACTTTAAAAAAGAACTCAAACTTCATCTACTTAACAACAAAACTTACCCCTGTCCAGACCCAACTTAACCCACATTTGCCCTGCATCTGCAATTTATTTCTCCCTCAAATTTCAACTGCTAATCCCCTTCTAGGCACCATCCTGCTAAGTTTCAACAAATAATTTTCTGACTGAATCTTATGACAATGTATACTTTCTATTTGTAAATAACTGCTACTTATACTTAACTTTGTGCATGCTTTTTTCTACCTTCAATCTTAGACTTGTATTTTTATATTTCTATGTGAAATGATATTTTTATTGCTATGAATTTTTATACTATGTAAATTGTCTGTAACTGGAGCTTTTCTCCTTGGGTCTCCACTGAAAACAGGCCACAAGCCCAGCTGGACCAACCCGGTTAACAAATGTCAATGAATAAATAAATAAGTGCCTCCATGTGATCTCCAGTCACCACTGGGGATACTAGCATGGAGCATGCATGTCATGCATGCATAAGTATCCCTTCATCCCCCCTCCCAAGAGAGACAGACATGATTAGGTTTTTTCTAGTCACTCCACTCCCTTCCTTCATCAGCTCCTTCAGTGCCATGGTTGCTTACCAAACTTGAAACATCTAGGTCATAAGCAGGGCTTTTCTGCTCTTTGTCTAAGAACTGTCCACCAATAAGTATTTCTTGCAAAAATGTGTAAAGTCATGCCTTTCCTTTGGGAAATGAGGGATAAAAAAAACTCAATAGTAAGCAGACAGTAAACTTATGTAGGACAGAGAATGAAAAGTATCTGTTTGCTGAAGTCATTTTAAGAATGAATCATTAACTCAAACAAAAAATGGCTGTGCTGAAGTCAAAACAGATCCTAGGGTGCAGACCTAGCATTGTAGATAAATGTGATGTTTAAGACAGCTTCTTAGTGAGCACCCTAATAGTAAAACCACAACAAGACCGCTGTGCAGAGATCAGACTAGCAGCATTAGCCCTGTGGCATAGAATTATGAAGCCAGATATCCCAAGTCAATAGTGGCTTGCGTGCTGGAAGGACCAAGGCAGACAGGGTGTGACTGAGTGACAGATACTGGGTCACTGATTCTGGGTGGAGGGAGGCATCGTGACCTCCTGCACTAAGGATGCCAGCAGGAATGTTAAGGAATTGCTGATAGTAGTTATTGGGGTTGTGTGGTCTGCACCACACACAGGCCATGAGGATGTTCTTGGCTGAATACGGTGGCATGTAAGTGACTGCATAAGCAGTGACTTAGTGGTAAAGAAATAGCCACAAGCCACCAGATAGGTGTGAAGAAAGACAGAGAGAACTCTCACATAAATGAAGGCTGGTGGGCTCCAGACTGTTGCCTCTGAAGGGAAAATGTGCACCAGATGATACTAGCCTTGTCCAGGGAATGAAAAAGTTGGCTGTTCTTGGGTGGGTGAAGGAATGAATCACTAGAGGGCTACAGGGGGTTTGATTGCTGATTATGAGGGTTGGCAAAAGTTTTACCATAACATGTAACCAAAACTCAAAAAATAGGCACTGCAAAATGTGTGATGGTAATATGAAAAACACATAGAACAGAAACACACTCTGAATCCAATTAGAAACAACAGACATTGTTCATCTGAAGCAAAGTTTAAGTGCTTTTGTCCAACAATACTTAGGACTTCATCAGAAACTATTAATTCCCATTTAGAAACTTTGTTTAAAAGTACCATGAAACATGTCAGCTGACCCTTAAAAGCATGTGACCAATTTTCACAAACAGCACATTGCTTAGAAACCTCAAAACCTTTAATGAGAAATAACAAAAACAAGTAGTAATACATAGAAAATGAGAAAGAAAATTGGTTTACCACCTCTGGAACATATTTTTCTGGCGTGAATTCTTATATTGATGATTACAGAACAGTTTGGCTCTGTTTCTAGTCAACTTTAAACATTCATGGGTATATTTAAAAAAGTACAGAATCTTACAGATGTAAATATTATACTTTAAAGAATGCATAAAACCTCAGTATGTACCTAAATGACTAAGAGTATATAAGTTTTCCAATGAGACCAAACCTAACTCTTGGGTACATAGTGAACTCCTGGAACTATTTGATAAAACTGGCCATGAGACTATGCATATCCTTATTCATTTCACTATAAAAAACTATGGATACACAATCAGCAGAGATCAGAAAGCTAAATCAAACCATCACAAAATACTTGATATTTAGGAATTTTGAAAAGGATGACATTCACACCTTTAAGAGGGTGACTCAACATGTTAACTTTATCAAAGAGCATAAAATGAAGAAAATGCATTGAGGCAAGTGGAGGTATAAAACAAGTCAATCTGTTCTTCTGTCCCAGCAACTGGAGTGAATTAGTCTTTTAAATAAAACTGATTTCACTAGTGAAAGAAATCACAACAGATACAATATCAATGAATGTGGATAGGTCCAAGAATGAACCATCCAATAACAAAAATGTCTTTTTGTAATACAGTCCTGACCCACACCATTCAGATGGACTAAGGAATCAAGTGAAGAGCAGAAGAGAATAAAACAACTACAAGAACTCTTCGACTTCAGGGAGTTATGTAGCATGGAACAATAAGAGGAGAAACTAGTAGAATGTATGGTGATAGAACAACTGATGATATGTGATTCAGGTAGAGTGCAAAGCTTCGGTTCATTCAATCTATACAATTACAGGGTCTATATTATATGCTCGAAGAGGCTTTTCGTTGAACATATAATCATCAGCACCTAAAGAGTGAACGCTCTAAAGTGCGCATGGCCATGTCAGCGAATTTCTTCCTTGGGAAAAAATTCACGGGGTGTACACAAAAAACACAAACTTCAAAACCCTAATTAAGTGGGGAGCTTTGACCCCCATGGGGGGCTGTGCCTCCACACCCCCAACTAAATATATCAACTCCAAGATCACTCTACATTGGGGAAAAGGGCAATTCCCGATAACGGCCAACTGAATTTTTCCTGAGGAAAAAATTTGCAGATGTGGCCATTTGCGTTTTAGAGCATTCGCTCTTTATGTGTTGATCAGGATCCAGGTTACTACATCGACAACTAAGAAGATCGACAGCCACTTCCCCAACACGAAAACACCGACACATAAATAATCGAAACTGCAAATCACGGACATTTAACAGGTAACGGGTTTAAATTTCGCTAATCATGCCTACCATAAGGACTAAGTAATACAATGATCGTAACACATGCATAACACTGCCACACTTACTAAAACATGGTAGGCATGATTAGCGAAATTTAAACTGTTAAATGTCCGTGATTTTTGTTGATGTAGTAACCTGGATCCGTTGATCATTATATGTTTGAAGAAAAGTCTCTTTGAGCATATAATATAGACCCCTAATTACAGTGGTCTAAAAATAGGTGAAACATATTTTAAGTTTTTTCCAAAAAGGGTTCAAATTCATTCCTGCATGCAGAACAGATTTAGCAGCAATGCTGTTACACTGAAATGATGCACATACAAACTCACCCTAGCAAAGTTTTATGATGGCGATTTGAAAAGTTTTCCAACTAATACAACAAGTAGATCCGATATGTCTAACAAAAGGTACAGTAAATGCAATTCCCAGTTTCATTAGTTTGTAGCTTAAGAATGATTTTAGTGAGTGAGATATTCATCAGTATTTTAAAATTAGGATCTACAGCTATAACAATTTAACAAGTGAAGAGAAGCAACTTTTCCTTGATTTGTCCCGCAACAAAAATATATGTGTTATGAAGCCTGATGAAGGAGGAGTGTAGTGGTAATGGATACTAGTGGTTATTCTTCAAAGGTGATGCAGTTACTACTCAATGACATCACTTGTGAACAAGCATCTAGAAATGAAATCATTATTTATGCTAAAATGTATTGTTTTTTAAGTGACCTTTATCATAACCACCACAAAACCAAGGACAAATAATTTTTTTTCTAATATCTTTATTGTGTCTTTTGAATTTAAATTTCACATAACAATAATAGACAACTGTCAACAATACAAACAAAGTAGATACAAATAGAAAAAATTGAGAACAGATGAAGTAAACCTCAGTGGCTCAACATTCAACTTTATTAAACTTAAAGGCTTTTATCCCGGTATAGTGGACTTCATCAGAATGACAAAACAATTCACAGAGCAAGCTTAAATACAGAGCTAATATCCCACAAACCCTAACTCACCACTCATAAAATACATTTAATTAAGCTTCCTATCAAGGTATAATTAACCATTACAGTGCTGAAATACAGTCCTAACCTAGCTCAAAACATAACAAACAAAGATTAAAGTTTTTTAATACAATAAAAAATGGTTAATATCACAAAAACCCAATTATAATATAACAAAATTAAAACTAGATTTAAAATCACAGGATGTAATTTGCTTTCAGCCTCAAAAAAATGGTCAAAGATACATGCTCATTCAGGCCAGGGGGTACTGTAGCATTAGGGCATAGACTCCATTGCAATTCTAAATATTCTAGGTAATCTGCTTCAGGACCCCCTCCATAACCTAAATCACACTGGTCAATAATACAAAATTAAAAAAATGGTCTTTATCCTATGAAATGTGTTTAAACAAAGCATTTTTAACATCCATTTTTGAAGTCATACAGGTGTTGGTAAATTCTGTCCTTTAAAGCTCTTACTGTTTTTCCTATATAAAACATTCACATACCTGGCACTTAGCAATATATACCACTCCTTTGGAGTAACAATAGAATCTACTGGGAATCTTAATAACAGTCAGACCCTTAATTTGTACTTTGTTACAAACCAAAATATTCTTAAATTGGGCACAGGCTCCACACTTAGCCATTTTTCCAATTATTATAATTCTTTCCTGTCCCTTCGAGAAACTGTTTAAAACTTTCTTTCTTATAAACAATTTTTTGTTTCTCACCAACCACCTTTAGATGTTTCAGGTCGGTTCTGAAAAGACCCCAGTTTCTTCTAAAGGGTCTACCTTATATTGTAAACTCACTCTAATACCCTGTTGCATATCAATAGTTGTCATCCACCACACCAAAAGAAAGCTTTGGTTAAGCGCCAATGTGTTTGCTTAGCAAGGATGGTCTCAGAAAATCAATTGTTTTATGACCAATGCAATATTTTGAAGGAGATACTAGTAAAATGAGGGTACCCTGATTTATTTGTTAATGAATTTTTAGTGAAGTGAAAAGGAAAGGAGATGGTGGAATTTATCCACCTATTTTTAGGTTAATTTGAGGTTGGCACTAATACAAGCATTACAACTAGAATAAGCACCAGTGAAGGGTAGAACAGGGTATGCATTATACCATTCAACCAGGATTTTTATTCTGTATGTAGTATAATTAGAAGAAACTGGGATCTTTTCAGAACCGACCCGGAACATCTACAGGTGGCTGGTGAGAAACCAAAAATTGTTTATAAGAAAGAAAGTTTTAAACAGTTACTGGAAGGGACAGGATAGAATGATATTAATGGAAAATGGCTAAGTGTGGAGCTAATGTAAGAATATTTTGGTTTGTAACAAAGTACAAATTAAGGGTCTGTTATTAAGATTCCCAGTAGGTTCTATTGTTACTCCAAAGGAGTGGTATATATTGCTAAGTGCCAGGTATGTGAATGTTTTATATAGGAAAAACAGTAAGAGCTTTAAAGGACAGAATTTACCAACACCTGTATGACTTCAAAAAATGGATGTTAAAAATGCTTTGTTTAAACACATTTCATAGGATAAAGACCATTTTTTAAATTTTGTATTATTGACCAGTGTGATTTAGGTTATGGAGGGGGTCCTGAAGCAGATTACCTAGAATATTTAGAATTGCAATGGATTCTATGCACTAATGTTACAGTACCCCCTGGCCTGAACGAGCATGTATTTTTGACCAGTTTTTTTAGGCTGAAAGCAAATTACATGCTGTGATTTTAAATATAGTTTTAATCTTCTTATATTGTAATTGGGTATTTGTTATATTAACCAATTTTTTCATTGTATTTAAAAACTTTAATCTTTGTTATATTTTGAGCTAGGTTAGGACTGTATTTCAGCACTGTAATGGTTAATTATACCTTGGTAGGAACCTTAATTGAATGTATTTTATGACTGGTGAGTTAGGGTTTGTGGGATATTAGCTCTGTATTTAAGCTTGCTCTGTGAATTGTTTTGTCATTCTGATGAAGTCCACTATACCGGGATGAAAGCCTTTAAGTGTTTAATAAAGTTGGATGTTGAGCCACTGAGGTCTATTTCATTTGTTCTTGGTTGAACTTTTTCCTGTTAATAGTAAAAATTGGTTAAGTTTCTTATTATGCCTTTATTATTTGGAACTGAAAATATTTAAAACTATATGAGACCCACCCATCCACCCTATGGATTCAATAACTGAACCATTAGCAATGTTCACTGATAAACTGGAGAACATGTTTTTAAATGACAGAAAGATATTAAAAGATTCTTGGAATTTTCTATCAGTGCTGAATATGTTGAATAAGGATACATTTGGTAATGAATACTTATTTATAACCATTGAAATAACTGATTTGCTTACTTTTGTACCATATGAAATTGGGTTAGGTTGATTTGGAATAAGTTTGGTCAACTATCACATTTTATACAATGAGGGCATGCATTTACTGATTGATTTTATGGATATGGTTTTGACATCTAATTTCATTTATTTTGAATAGCAATATTTCCATCAACATTCAGATGTAGTTATGGGAGGCTGCTTCTGACCCAGTTTATAAAAAAGTTATTTTATAATATCAGGGAAATTAATTTGTCTAGTGATCTATTTTTTTTGTAAATTCACTAAGATGTATACTCATTTTCAGGATGATATTTTTATTGTATGATCAAGCACCTTGGAAGTAGCAAAGGAATTTACAAACTACTTTTGGGACACCTATTCATTTTTTAAATTTCACACACACTCTAAACATGAAGGAAATCAATTATTTGGATGTTGCAGTTTATAAGGATGCTATACATAAAAGTCATAGTCCAGCAGAATATAATTTTCCAATACTTGTACTACAGTGGGGAAAAGTGCATATACATTTTATTTGCCCAACAGTACTTACATTCAATGAAATGTGATTCAGTGAAATGAGTTTTCAGTGAATCAAACTAGACCCACACACACACACACACACACACACACACACACACACACACACACACACACATATACATATATATATATATATATATATATATATATATATATATATGTGTGTGTGTGTGTGTGTATGTGTGTGTGTGTGTGTGTGTGTGTGTGCGTATGTGTGTGTATGTGTGTGTGTGCATGTGTATGTATGTATGGTTCCCATTCAGAAGCCTGAAACATCATAAGCCTGAAAATCAAAATCCTGAAACCAAAGCCTGAAAATTCAGAATCCTGAAAACTCAAAATCCTGAAAGCCCAAAATCCTGAAACACCAAAATAAAAAAAAAAAACAAAAAAAAAATAAATATATGCTAATATGTCACTATAAAGACACTAATATCTACCACCCTAACCTGACCCCACCCTAACCTCCTCACTATCGACACCTACCCCACTCCGCCCCTAAACCTAACTCCTTCTTAAACCGCCCCTAACCCCAATATTTGTCACTATTGCATACATGCCTAACCTGCACCCAACCCCTAAACTACTTAAACCGCCCCTAACCCTAAAATAAAACCACAGGGCTAACAATAGCAAAGCCACAATGATATCAGTATGTCTATTTTGTGTTTTCAGGATTTTGAGTTTCAGGATTTTGGTCTTTCAGGATTTTGGGCTTTCAGGATTTTGAGTTTTCAGGATTCTGAATTTTCAGGCTTTTGGTTTCAGGATTTTGATTTTCAGGCTTATGATGTTTCAGGCTTCTGAATGGGAACCGTATGTATGTATGTATATATGTATATATGCATATATGCATACACACACACACACACACACACACACACACACACACGTCCCCTGCATTTTGTCAAATTGTTGAATGCCATTTCTTTGACAAATGCAGGGGTGTGGTTTAATGTTGATAGTATGGATAGCCGGGTGGTAGATTTTGATGGTGTGTAATGTCAAGACAGGTAAGTGTGGTTGGGTGGGTGGTGATAGTGTTTGTGTGTGTGTGTATGTGGGTTAGAGCTAGGGTCAGGAATGAGTAAAGGATAGGTGTCATATGTTTGTGCCTATACATTTTTCTTTTTTGTGGTTACTGTTTGGTTTGGCACTTTTTCTGGTTGATTTGTGGTATCAGTTTGAGATTAAACTGCGTTGCAGGGAGAAGTGAAAGAGCTTAATGGCTAGATGTCTAAAGGAGAAGGAGTAATAAACTAGAAAGTTATAATCATGGATAAAATACCATTTAATTCTATAAATTAAAGTATATACTTCTGAAATCACAGGCAGTTAGAATGAAGTGCAGATTCTGTGAAGCAATTTAAATTTTAACTTATTGCAAGTTGTAGGTATTCTAAGAAAAAAAAATAAAAATAACAGTAAGTAATATTTTTCTTCTGTTGGAGCTGAAAGAGTATCATTTTGTTTTTTCCACCAAAACAGAAGTACTTGGTTTGTACAAATTTAAGTTTCAAGTACCATGGTTAGAAACAGTTTTTCCCTAAGTTACTTTATTATTTATTTATTGCAAAAAAGTTATGACAACCTTGGAGGTAATTATGTAAATACGAAGGAGTGGGGGACTCATCCTTTCCTTACATAAAATAATAATTATGGACAGATATCTGTGGTCTAGCTTTTGATCACATCTTTCTGCATACCGGATGTTTTGGGGAGGGGTTGTAGCTGATTATCACTTCTAGTGTTTATACATAGTCCTTGTAGTCATTGCGGGGGGGGGGGTGAAATATCTCTTTTTCTAGCACACAGCAGACTTAGAGTTGAGTATATTATTAATGGGAATTCAGGGGGGGGGGGTAAAGTCTACTCTGTGATGTATATGAGGATTTCCTCCACATATAAAACATATATTACTCTATTTTAATGTTAGTAGCTGGAGAACATGTAATGTTTTATAGTATGATTATGTTAAAAGTTTTTCTTTGTACTCTTTTGGTGAAGTTGTTTTGGCAAGTGCAGCTTTTAATGCAAGAGTAGCCTGTCAGATATGGTAGATGCAGAAAAAAAGTCATACTTTTAATGAAAACAAATAAAAACAGCAGAATAAAACACCAGGTAAAACAGATAAGTGCTTTCTCTCTAGTCCTGGAACTTCATCAGCTCTAACTAACGCAATGTTTGGGACTATTTAAAGGTACATGATCCACAGCGAGTTTTGGAAAAGTGGTTTTTGAATGATGGCAAATCCCCTGCACCCCTCAATAAGGAGGTCTGCTCCCTCACACCGCCTGGCCTGAAATTTCCTCCTTTCAAGGTTGCACAAACCCAGAGAAAGTGTATTTACAGGCATGGTCTGTGTATTTGAGCTTCTCACACTAAAATACACAGATGAACAGTCAACCCTGAGCAAATGAGCCATGAACAGCTGAACCTCATGCTAGTTAAAGATAACAGGTAATGTGAAGCTATACAAAGGGTAATAGTCCTTGTTCTTAAAGGACATACACCAACTGCACTATAAATCAGACAAGACATATAGTTTGCATATCAATATCACAGTCAACTAACACTCTAAATTACAAACAAATGGGAGTAAACAAGTGCAAATCAACAAACTAAAATGAAAAATCAACCTGTACAAAATTTGTGTTTGAGTTGATTGTTAAAATATACTAAATTAATTGTCCTATAGTAACATGGCTCAAGTACATGTTAAATGTTGTACATCAGCTATATATCATGAATAAAATCTGCAGTTGGCATATCTGACACAGCTTCGAAATCAACAGTTTTGGAAAAATACCAGGTCAGGAACTACACACTAACAATTGTACGCAGTTGCAAAGGTACAAAGCAAGACAACAAATCTAATTAGCAAACATATTAGCATATCATTAATATATGACTACAAAAGTCAATAAACTTGACTTAACAACAACAGAATTTCAACAGCAAACTTATTTCAGAAGAAGTTGAAACTATATTGAAAACCATTTCAAAGTTCCTTTCCTTTCTGTCTCTATTGTACATAGTTTCTTTCCTTCTATTTGTACTCTGCTTGTCATCAGACTAAGTTAAATTTTCTTTATGTATTTGATTTGCTGGAAGGTACTGTTAGAGAGTGAACTGTCAGGCTCAAAAATAAGTGTTCTGATATGTCTGGCTAATGACATCACAACATGTATCAGAACTAATGTACATACATCAACCAATGCAAATGCTTTTTGAAATTTGCAGAAAGCTGATTGGTGGAAAAGATAAATCCAACCTCTCATACCTCAAAGGATATGGTAAGAATATAGTTGTTCTTTAACTACTCTTGAGATGTTTTGGTTACTGTGCAGAAATAATTTTATCTAATCAGTGAAAACCTGCAGAGCGTGTAGTCACAAAATAAGGATTAATGCTGTTAGATTTGAGATCCCAAATTCACAGTGGCTGTCATTTCAAAATTAAAATGTTAATTTTGACAGCAGACAATGTAAACTTTGCTGGCAAATTTAGAAATTGACACTTTAGAGTCTTGGAGGAATTTTCTTTTATGCTAGTGATTATAATGCAAAAAGGAGAGAAAAGGTATTATATACCACCATTAAGTAATTTCATTCTTCAGGACATTTATGTAAATATAAAGCAAGATAATTTCAGTTTGGCGAATAAACTAGATGACTAGGTGATGATTAGAATTTTATTTTCCATCATCAAGAAACTTGTGGACAAGGATGAACAAAATATATATATAAATGAATACAAACTAATATAAATAAATAAAATGATAAGATATAAAGACAATCCCTCAACAGATAAATGCTTGCTACCATATCCAGATGATTCCTACTGGAATAAAAATAAATAAATAAATAAATAAAAATACAGGAGAAGCGAAATCTTGAGCATCACTTTTCTCCTTTAAACTTGTTTTTTTTGCAGAGGGCAAAGCCCTGCTGCACCCTCCCCCCGAATATGGGGGAGGTAAGCCCCAAACACCCATGAACTTATATACTGTATACCAACTCAGAGATTGCCATACCTCAGAGAAAAAGGCATATTCCAAGAAATGGCCATTTCAGGCTTGGTATAGATAAGTCCATTTTTTGGCCATTCAGTCTCCATATTTCTAGACTCACTCAAGTGGGTACCGCCATTTCAATTGGTTACCTAGCCAGCTGGATATCATTCTGGTCATATGGATAACATACTTCCTACAAATACAATAATGCTGCATTATTACATCATTCATAAATGATCTTAACGGGCTTAGAAAAATATTTAAAGCATGTACTATACTGTGTTCAAATATCTGCAGTAGAAATATCAGTGCAGACAGTATGGGAAGGTAAAAAGACTTACCCTTGATGTTCACTAAGAATAATCATTACATTTTCGCCAGACGGTCAACTTCAGTACCGACCATTCCTGTACAAACACTCCTAGAATGTCTATATAAGAGAACTCATATGTTATGAGTTCTGACTACAATTAATTTTGCCTAGACCCAGATTAAGAAGATATACATTTTCATACACTGTGTCTTAAAGCTGAAACATCTCATTCATTTCAGGTTAGCCTTTATAAGAACTTAGGCTTAACTAGTTGTCACAACTACTGGCCACATCTCTCAACTAGATGAACCCTGTAGATAGCTCTTAAATGGCTGGTAAAAAGAGCTGTTCTTAATGTACATTTTTCTGTCATAGTTTTACTTAACTTTACCCTTATACATAACCTGGAATTTTCCTGTGAAATTCAATCAACCAACATTTTGCCATTTAATTCTGCAAGTGTATTGTAGAACTCTTGATTTTTGTAGATGATTTATAAACTCAGGTTGAATATGGAACTGTTCATTTATGGTGAGCATTGTGATGTAGGAGCAGGGGTTTTGGAACCATTAAATCACATGACCAGTGGTCTGGGTCTGAATCAAACTGTTGCCTATCAATGTGATGGAAAACAGAGTCAGGGGTTACACAGCCTGAGACTGTACCACTGCTACTAATGTGATGAGGGGGCAGGAGTTAAGGAGACCCAGTCTGCATCACTACAACCAATGTGATTTGGGGAGAAGGATTAATGATTCCAGGTCAGTATTACAGCCACTAATCTGATGAGGGGGACAGGGAATAAGGAGCCGTTGTCTGCAACACTGCGACCAATGTGATGAGGGGACATGGATTAAGGAGTCTATATTACTGCCACTAATGTGATGAGGGGTGAGGGGTTAAGGAGACCTTGTGTGCACCACTGTGACCAATTTGATGAGGGGACATGGATTAAGGAGTCTGTATTACTGCCACTAATGTGATGAGGGAACAAGGGTTAAGGAGCCCTTGTCACCACCACTGTGACCAATGTGATGAGGAGATATGGATTAAGGAGTCTTTATTACTGCCATTAGTGTGATGAGGGGGCAGGGGTTAGGAAGTGCAGGTCTGTATTACTGGCACCATTGTGATTAGGGGACAGGTGTCAAGGAGTCCCAGTCTAAAACCAGTGCAGCCAATGTGATGAGGAGGCAAGAATCAAGGAGTCCAGGTCTGTATTACTGCCACCAATGTGATGAGAGGGCAGGGGTTAAGGAGCCCCAGACTGCACTGCTGCTACCCAAATGTGTTTGTATGCAAGAGAGTGACTAGCCATAACATCTTATGGCAAATGAGCACTACAGCTTTGAGGTATGACAGTATCCATCACACTGATCACACCCAAAAAAGCATCCATGACACCAATCACACCCAAATAAGCATCTGTCACACTGATCACACCCAAAAAAGCATCCATGACACCAATCACACCCAAATAAAGCATCCATGACACCAATCACACCCAAATAAGCATCTGTCACACTGATCACACCCAAAAAAGCATCCATGACACCAATCACACCCAAATAAGCATCTGTCACACTGATCACACCCAAAAAAGCATCCATGACACCAATCAAAAGCATCCATGACACCAATCACACCCAAATAAGCATCTGTCACACTGATCACACCCAAAAAAGCATCCATGACACCGATCACACCCAAATAAGCATCTGTCACACTGATCACACCCAAATAAGCATTCATCACAAAAATCACATCCAAATAAGCTGTACACTGTCAGTTCTAGAACGAGGTTATAATGACTGGTTTTACCCAGCTCAGTTTCTGAGATTACAACCTCAGAAAAAAGTGAGAAAGTAAAGAAAATGCAATATTCATCTTTTCACTCTGACAAGAAGTTGGCAGTCTTCCAGATTTGATTCTGAGCAACAACCACCAGTGACAAAGAGAAGGTGTCCCATATGAATTCATGTACAATACAGCACATCAGCAGTTCACAGAAAGGAAAATAAAATTATTTTATGCTGTAGTCTCAAGGTCATAGGTGATTGCTGGGCTATTGACCCAAAGGTCTTTATAAGCCTAGCCAAGTGTACCCAATACAATACTAGAGAAACACAATACAAAGGATCTTGCCAAAACTTGAGATCTTAGTTAGCAATAACTGCCCATATCTAGGAGGGTCATAAGTGAAATCTCCCACAGAAATCTATGGTTTCCCATCCAGTCATCCAGGAAACACTTAAACAGGGTAACATATGGGCTCTGTTTGATATCTGTCTCTCCAGCAGGTCCTATTTATGTCACAGGCCAGGTAAAGGTCCCTCGATCGGGTGACCGTTGTCCCATTTGACTTGCAGATGTGCAGCATTTCCATTAGGTTGGGATCCTAGATTTCTCTATAGGCCAGGCATAAGTCTCCTCTAAGTAGGCTGTATACTACTGAGTACAGTGAAGGTGACTTCAGTCTGTCAATGTATGACATGTGCTGGAGACCCTGAATTATCTTGGTTTGAAATCTCTGAGGTCTCTCAAGTTGCTGCAGGTGCCTGGTAAGGTACATACCAAAGGGAGCATTGTATTCAGTTACTGATCTGCTGAGGGTTGAGTACAGTGGAGTCATGACCTTTTCTTGCTCTTGAGGCAATGCCTTTGATAATGTTTTCCTTACCACAGTAGACACATGTTGGTCAAAGTTTAGGCTACAGTCAACTTGCATTCCCAAGTTTCTTACTACTAAGTTGTTACTTTGGGTATTATTATTTGTATGATAGTCTGTAGGGATATTGTTTTTACCAAAGGGAATGATAATGCATGTTTTAGCACTGAGTTTGAGTCCATGGTTTTGGCACCAATCATTGGTTTGTGTAAGTCCCTCTTGATATATATTGGCATTGTTTGGGGAGTCAATGATTGCACCTAATTTGCAGTCATCAGCAAACTTAGTCAGCCACAGCCCCTCTGTTTTGGTCTAGACTTCTGAGAAGTATATTCCAAACAATAGGGGACCCAGCACTCACCCCTGTGGAACCTCGGTTGTCACAGGTTTGCAGATTCAGGTAAAGTCCTGAACTTTGACTGAGTATGATCTGTTTGTGAACACTTAGCAACCTACCTGATGACATAAAGATTGATATTCAACTGAGAGAGTTTATCAATGATGCCCAAATGTGGGATTTTGTTGAAGGCCTTGGCTAAGTGAAAGGTAGGCTGTATGCATAGATTTGCAATCATCTGTGGCTCTGATGATACTTTTGAAGAAGTCCACTAGGTTTAACAGGCATGATCTGCCTCTGACAAAACCAAACTCTGTCGGATCAAGGGTTTGGAGATCACATATATCCTTATTTATCAGGTCCATGATGATTCATTCCATGGCCTTACAGGTAAGGCTGGTAAAGCTCATGAGTCTGTAGTTTGCCAGGATTTGTTGCTGCACTCCCTTTATGAATGGGGATGATGGTTGCTGTTTTCCATTTAGCAAGGACAAAACCAGGCTGTGGTTGAAGACAGTACCTAATGGATTTGCTAAATTATATTTTAGACCATTTAAAATATAACTTGGGATGCCATCCAGTCCCATAGAAGCTGTGTTTTTGGCCTTGGAGAGAGCATTAATGACTTGCTTTTTGGAGATGCAAAGTGGTGGAGATGTACAGGGAATGCTTTGTGTAATGTTTGGAGGAAACAGGGGGTGAAATTTTCACCATATCTGTCAGCTAATAGGTTAGCTATTTTTGCAGGATTAGTGTGGCTGATGCCATCCACAGCTAGTTTACACATGTCTAGATCCTACCTTTTAGGTTACAGACAGTTACAGACATAGCTGAAGAATGCATTATGGTTATCCTTAGCTATGGTTGCTAAATTGTTTTTCGAAGTTTCCCTTAGAGGATTTTACAAGTTGTCTTATTTGTTTGTACATGCAGAGGAGGGTGTTCTTCCAGTGCTGGAACCTCTCTTTTTTATTTTTAGACAGCACATTCTTCCTCTTGTTGTATAACTTATTAATGCTAGAGGTCCACCAGGAAGGCTTGCTTTTTCTTGAGGGTCTTGTTTTGATCCTATCAGGTATAGCAATATCAATACATTTGTATAAGTGATTGTACAGGGCATTTGTGTATACCTTAGTATAGTTGTCACTGCCATCTGGGGGAACAGTAGCTTGGAGATTATTTATGCTATCCCATAGGAGGGTATATAGCTTTGGTGAAATTCTTTAGCCTGATTTCACCTAAGAGGGGTTCAGGTATTATAGCTACTTCAAATGTGACTGATTTGTGATCAGATTTAACCAATGAGGATCCTATTCTTGTGGTGGTGCAATGGTCTCCCATGTTGGTGAGGACCAGGTTGAGAATATTTGAGTCACTTATGGGCTTGCATACTATTTGTTCCAGGGCATTAGTGTTAAAACGTCCAGGAACCTTTGTGTGAGCATGATGGTACTCATATACATTTCTCAATCAATGGAAGAACAGTTAAAATCGCCCATGACTAGAGTGTTTGGTTGTAATTTAATTGTCTCAATTCGGTCCAAATAAGTAGTGTGGGTTTCATGGTTCATTGAAGGGGCTCTACAGCTAATGATGACTTGAAGGGGGGGGGGTCTTACTCACAGTTAGTTGAACTTGGAGTAACTCCATGGAGTTTTCCTGTCTAACCAGTCTAGAGGTGTATTTATCTTTAATGAAGATAGATACCCCTCCTATTTTGATTCTCACATGTTCATTTTGTGGTCTGAATGTGTGGAAGGCATTGCAGCCTTGCAAGGCTGGGGTACTCTCTGTGGGCTTGAACCAGGTTTCTGTGATTGCACATATGTCAACATTCTCCAGGGAGAGGAGCACTTACAGAGAGTGCAGTTTCTGATTTAAACTCCTAGTTTTTTTAAGCATAACCTTTAATTTATTTGTGAGTGACATTTTCATGTTGGAAATTTTGTTCTTGAGACCTTGCCTAAAAAAGGCACTATGGGGGAGGCAAGTGCCTTAGCCAGTAACCAAAAGCCTAGAGATAACAGGTGAAAGACCATTTATGGCAAAGCAGCATGTTCTATTAGCCATGTCAGTCCAGGCTGATAGGAATTGGATCCCCTTAGAATGATACCAGAAACTAAGCCAAGTGTTGAAGTTAATTATTTTTTGTTTATATTGTGGTATCATCCTAGGTGAGGGTATGCTGCTCAAGGCTATGGACATACCTGCCTGGGACGCATATTCAGAGAGCTCAATCATGCCTCTATTCATATAGTCCAGTGAGGTATGTCTCAAGTCATTCACACCAACATGAACTATGCCAGAGTCATAATGGTACTTTTTGTTGAGAGACTTGAGTGCATGTGTGATCTGATGGATCCTGGCACCCGATAGACAGCTGACTGTAACCTTCTCCTTGTCCAGAATGGTGAGTGGGACATCTGTGTGTCTCACAATGAAGTCACCTATGACTAAAACATTTGGTTTAGATATGCTTTGCTTTAGGGGCTTACTTGGTAAGACACTGATGCTTGTGTTTTTATGTGTATTGAGTGCTGTAGGTGCTGTATTAGGTGTAACATGTTTGTGTTTGGAAAGTCTCTGGTGTTTAGGTAGGTTTCTGGTGAGTATCTCCGTGTATGATGGTTTTTGTGTTGAGTGCATAGTTTGCGAAGGAGGTGTAGTAACTGAGCTGACAACGTGCTCAGTGTTACTGTTCTGTGCATGAGAGAGCAATGATTCTGGATTCTTAGAGTAGATGCATCTCTCACAAATTGTACTTGGGGTGATTTAGCAGTAGAGAGTTGTCAGTGTATATGAGGCAGTTACTATACTGCCTCAGGATACCCATGTCAATCAGGCTGATAGCAGAAATGGAGGGAAAGTGACCATCCATAACGTTAAGTTAAATCATGTTTTTACACTGGGGAGAGAAAATGGAGGGGTGTGGTATAACTGGGTGCTCTAAGAGGGGTCTATACTAATGGGGTGCTATATAAAGGGTCTATATTAGTGGGGCTTCTCTAAATGGTATGAGACTATTGTAGATTTCATGGTTTTGGGACTGCTTAAGGGGTAAAAGTGCCAATGAGGTGCTCTTTGAGCAACTAAGAGCAATTTAATCACTTCTTGGATGGATCATGGGCAGCTACTATGAGAAAATGTATCTACTGAAGTTTTTGCATCTATAACCGCCAGTGGTTTGCCTCACTGCACTGTAGTGCGCAATGGTGCAAGGTGGTACGCTACACATAAACAGATGAATACAGCAGTGGCTGGTTACCTAACTCTGTGGAGTTGTGTTAAAACAAGTGCAAACCCATGCAAATGCACTTATGTAACAACAGTGAGCACACTGAATTAAACAATTTAATCTATAAAAAAGCTCAAAACTGAGCCCTTTGGCAGCAACCATCAATCAGATGAGTCCTAACTGTACTCTCCTGCCACAAGGGTGGAAGAGGGCCCTTTTCAGTAAAAGAAAGCCTGGTTTAGTGTTCAATTTAACAAACAGAACCAGATTCAGCAGGTCTGAATCTAGTCTATGCCACAGCAGACAAAACTGCAACAAATCAGCAAGAACATTAAAAAACAGCAATATAACAAAATACAGTTTAAAAGTGCAAAATACAGTATAAAATTGTATAAAATTGTACTTATGACTGAAAAAAGCTCTAACTGCATCTGTAGTTGTTATTTCAAATATGTATGGTAAATGATGGAATCTCAAGATGTAAAGTCCAACAAATCTATAATCCTGGAATCCTGATTTAACTTCCTCTGTCAGGATTCTTAAAGTCCGAGAAAATAGTCTCAAGCAAACAGAAAGGAAAGGACAGCAGTAGATCTGATATAGTACACTTCACAGAGGTTAGAGATAGTTAAAAAAACTAATGTAAATATGTGTAAATATTGTAAATAGTTCTTTAATAGATAGTACTGACTTATGTTTCATTAGATTCTCAACATCAGTTAGGCAGTTAATGTATTTGAGCAGCATCAAATTATATCATAACAGCTTAATGTGAAACAAGGTTTATCAATCTGAACTTTCTTCATATTATAGTTTAATTTTGTCTCTTTGTAATTTTGTTATCAGAATGCCTATACATGTACTAGTAGTCCACAATAAGAATTGTATTGTGTATTTTACTCTATATGCCTGTGAACTGAAATTGAAATAAAATAAAAATTAATTTAAAAAAAAAAAACAAACAAACAGAATCTCTTGTTCCTTTGGAAACAAAGTGCAGAATGCTCTTACAGTACTGTTGTGTGATGATGTAATTCATGCTGTAGAGGAAACAGTGAGCATAGCAACCATAAATAAGTTTGTACCATTAAAAGAAAATGATTCTACATTCTACACATCTCATGAAATATACTATTTACTTTTTTTTAAATCCAAGACAAATTATGTTATAGGAAAAGCTTGAGTGGATGTACAACATATGAATAAGTTAAGCAAACAAACAAACCAAAGACAAATACATAGTTTTGCAGCGTTTGACCCCTGGCACAGTTAGAGTTTCACTTTTTAAAGATTTGTTTTTGTCTAAATAATATTCCTGACATTTTCTGTTTGTTTGTTGTTATACCTATTCTTGTGCATATGTCATGAATGTGTATGCACATGTGTAGGATGGACAAATTGAAATGGAAACTAAAAATGCCACATTTTCAAGTGCCCAAAGTGAGATATTTTTAGAGCTTTGTGATTTTGCTGGATGGACTATATCCACAACAATTACAAAGGACTGGCATTCATTTTTTTGCCAAGAGAAAAGTTCAGTCTTGTACTGTTTGTTTCTGTTGTTTATTATCCCATCAAGGTATTTCAGATACAAAAAATTGCTTTATGCAGCTGTTAGGGGAAATTTGTAAAATGCATTCTGTACTAAATTCCTGGGACATCTGCCTTTGCTTTCATGTTTTATTGCAGGATGCAGCTGCAGAAACAGGGACTGTCCTGCATAATATGGGACGGGTGGAAACCCTGAAGGAAATATTACTACATGCCATGCAGTTTGCACACAGCAAAGTCCTGCTTCATGCAGCTAATGCACACTTCTCATGACTGATTTATCTGGCTACAGTTTTCTCAGGTTCCAATGTGATATCCATGCAGGGGAATTTGAGGTGGTGGTATATCATTGTTTATGGAAAGTCTGACTGTGGGGGTAGTACAAGTAGTCAGAAAATATATGAGAATTTTCCCCATAATTTTTATAGTATAGTATGTAACTTCACAGTAAATTGGAGTATGTAGAATTGCCTAGCCGCATTTGTTATTGTTATATCAGTTTTTAGCACCAGGTTGTATTTCTTTTTGAACAGCATGATTCTGAATCACTTAACTCAGAATACATGGGCTTGGAAAGAGTTTGCGATGTTAACTCTCACTCAGGGATTATAAAATAGTTCTTGATTTATGAGCAAACAATAATAGCATAATTGCTAATAAATAATTACTATATACATTAACTTTTATCCTGATATATTAGAGTCCAAGGTGTTTATTAACTTTTTTGTTATGCATACATATTCTTTGGTCACGTATACATAATTTTTAATTTTTAATTGTTAATTTTTAATTTTTAATTTTTAATTTTTAATTTTTAATTGTTCATTTATATGTGAGCAGTTGAGTTTGAATTTCATATATTTTTATTATATTGCATTTACTATCAAGATATTTATTCTATACATTTACCATTATTATTTTTATCTTACTTATAAATGTTTATTATTTTTATTTTTATCTTACGTATAAATGTTTATAATATTCATGATATTTTATAACATAAACATCTTATTTTACTATATAATAATTTTTTACGACATTTATATTATATTCACTACCTTTCTCATATTACTCAATAAATTCATTATGCTTAAACATATTCATATTATATATATTTACTATATTCATATATTTATAATATTTATAATATTTATAATATTTAAAAATATATTTAAAACATGTATATATTTAACATTTTCATGGATTGATTCGAGTCCTAATAGATAAAATAATGTGACTAAGAATATAATGCACATTGGTTTCAAATATTGTATATACAAATATGTCTCACTTATTAAGAAATTATGTGTGCTTTACATACACTTGTCAGTTTCAAGAGCTGACTAATAATAAAATAAAATTTATAACATGCATCTTAATTTATTCAGTATGAATATGCAAGTAGTTACAGTAAATAGGGCAGATAGGTTTTCTACATAATGAGTTTAACTTTCTTGAATGCAGTTTATTTTATGTTATTTTATCATTTGTTGTCGTTTCCTTTAATCATGACGATTTTACCCTGACTGCAGTTTCTCTTCAAAGATGCAATAATTACCCAGGTTATGAGTTTATTTTAGTGGTTTAGACTAATAATTATGACAAGGGCAGTGTATATTGTATAAATTTGCTAGCTCACTAATGATGCTTTAGACACAGACATTGACATAGATTATGTCTAACCTATAGACTAAAAGTCTCAGAATGTTTTTTTAATATGTTTTAATATGCTTTTAACTTGTTTAGTGATACATAGAATTAGTTTTGTTAGAGTTTAAGAAATGTTTCTTGCATACCAAACCAATCCATTCATTGATTAATTGGACAATGAATTCACAGTTTAGTTAATTAACTAATTGATTGTTTGATTATCTCATTATTGAGAAGTCTTTTAGTATATATACAACACCTGTAAATGCATTTTTTATGGACCTGAAGAAGCATGCTTTATGTACGCGAAAGCGCTTGTCCTTGATTATTAAACTTTTCCATTTATTGTGGTGGTCTGTTTCCAGTGTGTCTATACTTTATTCTGCATTTCGTTTTTTGGAACAGACCTTCAGGAAACAGCATTACTGTGTTTTTCTTCATCTGCATTCATTTTTTTGCCAAGAGAAAAGTTCAGTCTTGTGCTGTTTGTTTCTGTTGTTTATTATCCCATCAAGGTATTTCAGATACAAAGAATTGCTTTATGCAGCTGTTAGTGGAAATTTGTAAAATGCATTCTGTACTAAATTCCTGGGACATCTGCCTTTGCTTTCATGTTTTATTGCAGGATGCAGCTGCAGAAACAGGGACTGTCCTGCATAATATGGGACAGGTGGAAACCCTGAAGGAAATATTACTACATGCCATGCAGTTTGCACACAGCAAAGTCCTGCTTCATGCAGCTAATGCACACTTCTCATGACTGATTTATCTGGCTACAGTTTTCTCAGGTTCCAATGTGATATCCATGCAGGGGAATTTGAGGCGGTGGTATATTATTGTTTATGGAAAGTCTGACTGTGGGGGTAGTACAAGTAGTCAGAAAATATATGAGAATTTTCCCCATAATTTTTATAGTATAGTATGTAACTTCACAGTAAATTGGAGTATGTAGAATTGCCTAGCCGCATTTGTTATTGTTATATCAGTTTTTAGCACCAGGTTGTATTTCTTTTTGAACAGCATGATTCTGAATCACTTAACTCAGAATACATGGGCTTGGAAAGAGTTTGTGATGTTAACTCTCACTCAGGGATTATAAAATAGTTCTTGATTTATGAGCAAACAATAATAGCATAATTGCTACCCATTGTAAATTAGTATGTAAAGGGTTCAAAGGCCCTGAAATTAATTTGATTGTTTGCTAGGCTAATAATTGATATATGCATTGTGCTTATTAATTTTATGACTCTTTAATAGGTAACCAAATCTCCAAGTAACTCAGAATGTGTTATGTTGTCACTTTATGCCTTTTTTGATAGTTTTTATGCATATGTTCTGTGCAATCAGTCATTTCAGTTTTAATGTGAGGATATGTATTAGCCTATCCTTTGGAAATAAAAAATGTAGTTATTATCTGAACAGTAGACAGTCAGGGTTTAAAAATGCAGGGTGAAATTAAAAGCCTGGGAGCTGTTACAGATAAAAGGCTGTATCTTAGCCATCATTTAGTGACAGTTATTAGAAAAATAATTTGGGTAATAGTTTTGATCCTTTTTAGCACATAATATTATCAGTCCTCATTCCTCTTTAGAAGGCACCTGTCCTTGAATTTTAGATTTGCCTTCAACATGCACTTAACTAAACATCCTATCTGTTTAGAAAGGGTGCAAAGATACCTTGCCAAAATAATAAATGAGTCCAAAGACTTAAGTAACATAGAACACCTTAGAATATTCTGTCTATATTTAGTGTCTTAACATTTAATTGAAGAGACCTCAGTTAAGGTGTTAAGATTACCTGTAACTCAGACTGTCTCAGTCACTATAAATAACCTGCAATTTAGTCTCACAACCATTAAGAGCTGGCCAATGCCCATGCTTAGGCTGTACTTCCTTCCTCATGGAGGGCTAAGCCCCTCAGTCCAAGGGTACATTTGTACATTTGTGGGTACCCTTCCAATCATCCAGGTTTTTCAAGGATGATAATGTGTCACAACTTTATTCCAGAGATGGGGAAGTGCTGCATAATGAATCTACCGCACCACTGCATTTTATTTACCTGCTGGGGAAGATTAAGTTCCTAGTTTTGGAGTTTGTTAGACTTTGAAGATGCAACAGATCAACTACTGTAAGTCTGTAATCACTAAGCAAGCAAGGCTTAGATCTCTCCTCGCAAGTCTATAAATGCAGATTTAATAGATAGAGTTTCTAACTTATCATGACAACTCAGGGTCTTTAAGCCTGTAACCTTTTTAGTTAGAAACCTTTGAAGTTTCTTTGTGTGTTTGATGTGTCTGGTGTGGTATGTCCTGAACAGGGTACTGTACTCAATGATTAGTCAATTCAATGATGGATATAAGGGAATGAAGACTTGCCTCAATCTGAATGCTATACCCTTAGCTATCAGTTGTGTTAATAGTAGAAAGTTCTTACTTCAGTTGTTATATGCTTTTTTTTATTTGGTTCCCTTTTGCTTCATTCTTTCCAGCTTACCCTTGTCCCTTCATCCCCACATCCATAACAGGGCCTACCAGCCTCTCATATAGCCTCAGAACTAACACCATTCTAAGGTTGGGGCCAGCATGGAACCTAAGGCCATCCTGGGGTGAGAGGTCATGATGTCTGCTTTCACTGGGGAATTTTTGTGAATTACCCCTTGATCCCCCATGATTCACCCTTTACATCTGAGGTCAATTCTCCATTATGCCCTATGTTAGAAGTATAAGTGTTCTAGTTAATTGAGGGGTAGTTGGAGTCTCCCAAAATAATGAATTTCTTGTTAGGGACTTCTTCAAATACTTTTTAGAATCTAACACGATCATCATGCAGAAATGGAGGGTGCTCTGTAACAGGCAATATGTTGGTAGTTTGTCTTCTTTAGAGTGATCTGGAGTTCTATGAGTTTTATTTGGGGGTGTCTGGGAATTTGCATGGCAGTGTTACGATCCTTGACAAATATGGAGACACCACTGCAGTTGCCATCAGGCCTGAAGGCAAGGCAGGTGCAAAAACCATGTTTGAAAGGAGTATCTTCTTTGCATTTAAACCAAGTCTCAATAATTACACAAACATGGATGCATTCAGATGCATGAGGGCCACAACACTGGACAACATCTTGTCAAGATATCTGGCATTGAGAATAGCCACTTTAATGTGGTTCAGTTTGAGGTTTGATGTATTTGCTACACTGGAATGTCCCTTAACTGGATCTCCAAAGGTTTTGGCCAGTATACAATGATAGATGCAGGCCATTCACTGTGAAGACGGTCAGTAAATAATGTGGGAAGAAATAGTAAGGGAATTGTTATGGCTAGGCTTGTATAGGCCCTAGGTCTGATAGCCTAGTACCAACTTATGAACCTATGAACCTATGAATCTCATCCTGGGCTGACACATATTCGTTTCTCCTAGAATGTCACCAATTACTCATTAGGTTGTTCAAGCCAGTTATCTATTCCTTGTGCCTAGACACATGGACTGAAAGTTCTGACATGTCTGTCTTGCATGTCTTTTATGGTTTTGCATCTTATATCATTCACCCACTCATGGACCACCAATATGTCATTGTCATATTTGCTCAGATTAAGGATCATTAGGGCCATAGCTATATAAGAGCTCCAGGCACCTGAAAGGTAATAGACAATAACTTTATCTTTGTCAAGCTTTGTGAGTGGAGAATATATACCTAATGACTGAGTCGCCAACCATTGTCATTTTTGTTAGTAGAGTGGTTAGGAGTAATAGACTGGAAAGTAATCTAACTGTTGCTCACTTGCTGTTACAGTTGTACATGAGAGAGTTGATGTGGTAGATTTCTACTGAGGTGTTTGGTGAGGTACATACAGAAGGAAGTGTTGCACTCTGTTAGTGGGCTGATGAGGGATGAGTACAGGGGAGCTATAACATCCTTAGCTCTGGATGCAATACCCTTACTTATGTGCAACAAAGAAGGCCTTCCATACCACTGTGGACACACGGTGATTGAAGTTAAGGTTGCTATTAACCTGTGTTCCCAAATCTCTCACCACAGGGTTTGAGCTAAGGGGAAGGTACTGTTAATCTTGTAATTAGTAGAGATCTCTCCTTTGCATAAATGTTTTTGCATTTAGTTTAAGTCCATGGCTTTGGCACCAGTCATTTGTCTGTGTAAGCCCTTTCTGTAGTATGCCACTATCATCCGGGGACTCAATGATTGCATCCAGTTTGCAGTCATTGGCGAACTTGGTAAGCCACAAGCCGTCTATTTTTGCCTGGACATCTGAGAAATAGATTCCAAACAGTAGGGGGCCCAGCACAGATTCTTGTGGTACACCAATGGTAACTGGTCTGCTGGTATCTTTGACTGTATGAGTTCTGTCGGTGAGCTAGTTGGCTACCCATTTAGTGCATTATGGTTTAAGTCCCAGCTGGACGAGTTTCTCAATGATACCTGAGTGGGGATTGTGTCAAAAGCCTTGGCTAAGTCATGATAGGCTGTATGTACTGTTTTGCCTTCATCCAGGGCTTTTGTGACATTCTTGAGGAAGTCCACCAGTTTTAATAAACATGATCTACTCTTAATGAAGCCAAATTGGGTTGGGTCAAGACTTTGAAGGCCACCTATGTCTTTGTTGATAAGGTCCATGATGATTATCTCCATGACCTTGCAGATAAGGCTGGTTAGGCTTATGGGTCTTTAGTTCCATGGGTTGGTTGATGGAGCCCATTTGCGCAAGGGAATAACTCTAGCTGTTTTCCACTCTGCTGGGACAAAGCCAGTACTTAGACTGTGGTTGAAGAGACTGCCAAGAGGTTCCTCTAGGTCCTGTTTTAGACCATTTAGTAGGCAGCCTGAGATGTTATCTGGTTTCATAGAAGCTGTTTATTTGCCCGTGAAGTGTGGTTATGACCTGCACTTTGGAGATACAGGGGGGGTGACGTTTGTGCCAAATCTGTCTGCTAGCAGGTTGGCAATGTCCTGAGGGTCAGTATGAGTGATACCGTCTACTACTAGTTCGGCACAAAGCTGAGTCTTACCTTTTTAGATTTCTGATGTAGCTAAAGAATATCTTGTGATTATCCTTAGCTAGACATGCTAGTTTAGCTTTGTAATTGGCTTTAGCGGACCTTACAAGATATATAATTTGCTTGTTCAAGCTGCGGAGGGTGTCCTTCCTCTGCTCAATCAGTTCCTTCTTGTGGCTTTTTTTTTTCTGAGGACCTTGTTTTCATCCATTCAAGTTTATTCTATAGTATTCTATACATTTGTACAGATGTTTATACAGGTCATTTGTGTACACCTCTGTATAAGAGTCATTGTTGACAGGGGTAGCAAGGGATTTGAAACTGTTTATTCCATCACTTAGGAGGCTATAGTTTTCTTTGGAGAAATTTTTCATCCTTTTTGCATTTGGGGGGGGGTAGGTATGATCATTACTTCAAACGAGACTTATTTATGATCAGACTTTATCAGGGAGGACAACACAGGGGATAGTGCAGAGATCCCCTATGTTGATAAGTACTAAGTCTAGGACATTTGAGCCCCTTGTGGGGGTGCAGACTATCTGTTCCAGAGCATTTGTATTAACAAAGTCCAGGAACCTTAGGGTGAGTGTGCTTGTGCTCATATATGACTCCAAATCGATGGAAGGATAGTTGAAATCACCCACGATCAAGGTGTGTGGTTGTATAGTCAGTGACTCAAGTAGGTCTAGGTCAGACCTCTCAACCATACTGAATTTCTCAGTTTTTACCGGTTTTGAGGTCCAAATTAATGGGGTGCCATGATTCCCAGTGGCACCCCTTCATTTCTGATTTTCCCGGCATTTTTTAAACTTTTTTCATTTTCACCTTTTTTTTAACTGACGTCATTGTGCGGAGGCATGCGCAGTGATGTCAGCTATGTGAGCAGCCTGCCAGCCTGTTGGATACTCGGATTTCAGCTGAAGAGGCAGGCCGGAGGCTGCTCGTACTGTCAAAGTCAAAACAATCATCACAACAACATACATTATCATTTATCAATCATGCACACCCCTGTTTACCCTGTAGGCCACTTAAAACAAGAGAAAATGCATTTTGCATTACATGATATACAGTTACACAGTACACACACTTTTACACACTCAGAACTCACTCTCTCATCAATCATCATCACACCTGTGACCCATGCCGTCCCTTCCAATTCCAAAATAAATGGAATGCTTGCAGAATTCAGAAATAAAATCCTTTTCTTTTCACCCCCAGGCAGCTCAGCTCATATTAGAGAAGAATTCCTTCCTACCTAATCTAATCATTCATTAACAGCAAGCATTAGGAGGATTCGTCGCTCATCTCGACTCTTTAAAAGGCAGCTAACATGCTGGAAAGAAATGTTACTCTATCACTCTGTCTGTCTCAGTTATGGCAATGACAAAATTAGTATTGGGAGTGGGTCGGGAACAAAAGAAGAAAAGTGTGAGTGAGTCTCTTTGACTGCCGTCTCGGTCTCTGCCCTGCCACCCGTGACCGTGAGTGCTCACTAAGTGACTGTTTACAAAACTTTACACACATTAAAACTTAATTACCCAGGCCAGGGCCCAATCATAGTTGTATTACGCCCTTCCGAGTTCCCAGTATACTTAAATTATTTCTAATCTATCTGACTACATGTGCCCTGCCCTGCCATTGTGCCTGACAGGCTGCCTGCATGCATATAATTGACTGATGTGATGCCACGTTATGCGTAGTACAGTGTAGTTGCTGGGTGGGAATGGATAACACTAACACTCTCAGAATCTTTCAGATCCCCATTCCCCACTGAACTTTTTTTCTTGCCTGTAGGCTGTAGCTGTAGTGTCAGCCTTTTTCGCTCTGCTGCTCTGCTTTTGGCCAGGCTAAGGCTTTGAATGAAAGAAACAAACCATCATTTCCAAATGGCTTGCATGTTTTGTTTTTTATTCTGTCTGAAGTGGGACTCAGAGGAGTAAAGATTAAAGAACATGTGAAAAAATTATTTAAATATATCTATTCTGCATTTCTTTAGGGATATGAGTGCATTTAAAAAGTAATTCTTTGGTTGAGGGTGAAGTGGTGAAGAGAAGACTATTCCTGATATTAAATTGATTTTATATATGCTTTCAATTGCTTTGACAACTTCAGTTCTGCATTCTGTAGTCTACTCTGCACTCATGAATGATCTGAGCCTATCTGACCCCACCCCTTACAGCAGGTTGCAGCGTGCGAGATGTGTGATGAGTGACGAGTCCCCATGTGCACTGCAGCTGCTAAAATGTAAATAAACAAAGTAACTTACTACTTTATTTACATTTTAGCAGCAGCAGGCGCAGGCCAGCAGCAGCGCACATAATGACTTGCCTCTCAATCATACGTCTAGCACGCTGCAACCTGCCTGTAGCCTAGGGGATAAAGAGAGGGGGGCAGGCTGGCTTGGGAGTTGGGACAGATGACGAGACAGAAGAAGAAGAGCTAGAAGAGTTAGAGAAGCCTGGCCTGCCTGAGAGCATTTGATTGACATCAAGCAAACACCAGTGACAGTCCAGCTGCAGCACCATTTAAATTTTGAAAATTTATTTGATTTAAAAGGTGTGTGGGCCAGCGCAACTGATAGAAGTGAAGTCAGAAGAAGACAGTGATTTTTTTTTTAATTTAAAAAAATGTTTTTTTTTGTTCATTCATTGCTTGGCTATTGGCTTGCAAGTTGCAATTGTTGTACAAATGCCATACAGCATAATTGGCAACATTGGTTCAGTCGGTTCTGGTTGACATGGGGATTGGGGAAGTTGCTGGCAAACTTGGACACTAGTGCCAGCAGGCAAGCATTGGCACTTGGCTTGCTTGCATGCAAAAGTGAAGGGCACTGCCACTGATTGAGAGTCTCTCTCTCTCTCTGGGCAAACCAAACAAACAGTCTAATGTTCTCAGACTTGGAGTTGTGTGGTGGTGAGGGAAATTAATTATCCAGACCTGGTCCAAGAAAGTCGGTCATCATTCATCATCATCATCATCATCTTTCTTCATCATGAAAACATTTATTTTTTCTGCAGCAGCTGCTGCTTCTTCCCCCGGCTCCTCCTGCACCTCCAAACACCAGCAGGTAAATAAAAAATAAAGATAAAGAAAAATGGTGTATATTTTTTTTTACTTAAAAAGTTTAAGTAATTTTTCAGTCATCATAATAACTAAACTCAGTGAAGTAGTCTGACTCTGATATATTATACCTACTGGACAAGTGCTGCAGGGAGAAAGCACACACATATCATTTGCTGCAATGTTGATGTTGTATTTATTTTGGATTCTATTCTCATTTTTGTCACTCACGTTATATTACATCACACCATATTAGCCACTTTTCTTCTATTTTTTATTTTACCGGATGTGACCACCTTTGCATCTGCATGTGAGTTTTCTGTTTTTTTTTTTTTTTATGGATGATAAATAAATGGAATTATAAATAAGCACGGACTTGGTTGGAATTTGATTTATATAATTACAGTTTGTTGTTTCATAGACTGCAGATGGTACATTGCAGTATTTGCAAATTGATTCAGAAGAAGCAGATGGAAGTCTTTAAGTAAATTTCTAGTCTAAAATGTATAGCTTCTGGGAGTAGGAATGATTAAAGCTGTTGTTGTGGCTGTAAATGTGAACTTTCCAGACATTACTCGTTAGAAAGTATGATTAGAGACCTGAGGGTCTAGTTAAAAAAAAACTGAATGAGTGAGTGAGTTTACTTCATTGAATTAGTGGTGAAACTTGAAACACACTGGTGGCAATAATAGAGTAAACTAGTTATAAACTGTTTTGTTATAGCTGAGCAGTGGCACAGATATTTTTGGCTTCCAAAAAGATGGTTGGAGACATGATGTTGCTCTTGTAGTGACTGTTCATTGGTCCCTTTGATTAGTGATGGGGCATGCTGTAGTTAAGGCAGACAAGTCAGACTGATTCTAGCACTGTAGCATTGTTCAACTACCCTACTGTTAATTGCTGGGCTTTGACAATTGCAGCTTTGAGTTGTTCTTTGTATATTGTCCATTATGGCCACTATTATAACAAAACTGAAACAATTATAATTTAGCAGCTTCATATTAAATTCTGGAGCTTTCTTTGAATTGTAAGAGGTGTTCTTTGCTAGCTTCTTTCAAAATATATTTTGTTGCTTACTTTTATGAAACCTACTCACAAAAAGTAATAGCAGATGACATATGACAGAACAAGAAGTTGGCAAGCACATAGTGAACCTAGGCTTAGCTATGATGGATGCAAGGCTTAAAGCTTTATTTATAAGGCAGCAGTGATGCAACATGCCCACTTTTAAAGATGTTCCAGCCAAGATTGTCTGAACTGTATTTTATTTTGAGTTTATCGGGTTTTTAATAGGGCATCCTGGTGTACTGAAAAATAAACAAAATAGAAATATTGTGTTTTGTAAACTGCCCAATTCTTATGAAAAGCTACACACACACTTGCCTACCTTCGAAAACAAAAGTGTTTCAGAGATACTTAGACCTTTAGTGACATGAATTTTATTAATTCCGTCATTCTTCTCAGCATTGCAGAAGGTCATGTTATTTCTTTGCAGCTGGCTAGTGTTTAGAATGCACACATCTGCATTTCCAAGGCAGGAACTGAGATTGAAGGCTGAATGTATGTATTCTGAACTAGCTGTTGTTGTGTTGGAGAGACAGTGCAAAATAAATCAACAAAGAAGGACAAGTAAGTGTGGGCAGTGCACTAGGTAGTTACTACAAAGAGAACTTTATTTTATTTTTATACAAGTTCAAAGTTTTGTGTTAATTAATAATATATTTAAAACAAATTTGTTGTTCTCTGGACTTCTGGCTTATATATGTTATTATTTAAAAAAGGCTGAACTGGCTGAAGGCAAATGCAGCCAGCCTGCCAGCCTCAACTAGTGTTATTTTTCTAAAAGAATATTGTATTTTAGTTTTGCACAAGTTCAAATATTAATATAAATAAAACATTATTGTTCTTCTTATTTTTGTGTTTCATTCATGATCATATTTTAGTTGTCTGTTCTTGAGTTTGCGTTTAAAAACTGATATCCCACAATTCCATTATAGTGGGTGGGGCTACATGATTATGCATGCAAATGTTATGTTAATCAGCGTACCGATTTATACCTATTTCTCATGAGCTTTGTCCAGATTTTTTATGTTTTCAGGTTGAGAGGTATGGTCCAGGTAGGTAGAGTGGTTCTTGTGGTCTTGGTGGGGGACCTATAGCTAACAATGATATGGAAGGGGGTTTTACGTGCAGTTATTTGGACTTGGAGTAACTGCGGTGGTGGTGCTGCTGCGGTAACGTTGTCATCGCACAGTAAGACGTTGTACTGTTCGATTCTCAGCTAGAGCGTCTTCTGTGTGGAGACATGCGTGAATGGGCATACCTTCGTTGAAGGTTTTGCGTGAGAGCTAGCAACTCAGCACATAAAAATCTACTGCCAATCATTAGTGGACTGGAGTTCCTCTGTGGCGACCCCTAACCGGGAAAAGCCGAAAGACACCACAACAACAACAACAACAAAAAGTTGGACTTGGAGTAGCTCTAGGGAGTTGTACTGTTTGACCAGTCTTGAGGTGCATTTGTCTTTAATGAAGATGGATGCACTTCCACCTTTGTTCCTTTCATGCTCATTTTGAGGTCTGATTATGGGGAAGGCATTGCAGCCTTGCATGGCTGAGGTGCTCTCTGCAGCCTTGCACCATGTCTCTGTGACTGCACAGACATTGGCATCTTCTGTGGTAAGGAGTGCTTCCAGTGAGTACAGTTTCTGATTTAGACTCCTGGCATTAAGCAGCATGACCCTGAGTTTGTCTCTAGTGGATTTGTTTACATTGGGACTTTTGTTGTTATGACATTGCCTAAAAAAGGCACTATGGGGGAGAGAAGTACCTTTACCAGGAACCGAAAGCCAAGAGGCGACACGTGAAGACCATCTCTGGCAAAGCAGCATTTTCTGTCAATCGTATCTTCCCAGGCTGACAGAGAGTGGATTCCCCCTGATTGATACCAGAAGCTAAGCCAATTGTTGAACTCAATTATTTTTGTTTATATTGAGGCATCATTATTGGTGAAGGTAGGGATAGGGACATACCTGCCTGGGATGCATAACCTGAAAGCATAGTCATGTCTCTCTTTATATAGTCCAATGAGGTATGTCTCAATTCATTCACCTCAACATAGACTATGACAGAGTCATAAAGGTACTTGTTGTTGAGAGACCTGAGTGCATGTGTGATGTGATGGATCCTAGCATCTGACAGGTAGTTGACTGTGACCTTCTCCTTGTCCAACCTTGTGAGGGGGATAGCTGTGTGTCTCACTATGGAGTCGTCTATGACCAAGACGTTTGGTTTTGAGGCTTTTTGCCTTTGGGGCTTATTGGCCAAGACACTGTTGTGTGTATTATTATGTGTAGTGGATTCTGTTGGGTTTGAACTCTGTGCAGTAGGTTTGGACTTGGGAGATTTCAGATCTTTAGGTAGGTGTCTAGTGAGTACCTCCACGTATGTGAGTTTATGTGTTGTGAGCTTGTTATTTGCAAGAGGTGAAATGTGTGTACTGACAAACCTGTTTGATATCTGGTTTGTTTTTATGTGAAAGAATTGATTCCAAATTCATAGCATAGATACAGCTCTCACCTGTTATATTTGTTTCTTTTAAAAGTAACTGCTTCTAAGTATACATGAGGCAATTGCTATGTTGCCTCAGGATGCTGTTGTCAGTTAGGCTGGCTTGAGAAATGCAGGGAAACTGTCTGTCCATTATAGCAGGTATATAAAGTAGTAACTAGTGGGGAGTAGGCTAGATGGACCAGGTTTTGCTGTAAGATTTAGAAAAAATCAGCTATCCTGTGGAGGGCTAGGAGTAGAAAAGTGTGTCAGTGCTTCACAATGCACAACTAAGTTGCTCTCAGGGCAGCAGTGCAATCTCTGAGCAGTTTTGGTAAACCGAGGGCAAGCCCACGCAAACACGACATTTAAATAGAAGTGACGTTAAATGATTTTAAACAGAGGGCAAGCCCACGCAAACACGACATTTAAATAGAAGTGACGTTAAATGATTTTAAACAGAGGGCAAGCCCACGCAAACAAATTTAAATAGAAGTGACGTTAAATGATTTTAAACAGAGGGCAAGCCCACGCAAACACGACATTTAAATAGAAGTGACGTTAAATGATTTTAAACAGAGGGCAAGCCCACGCAAACACGACATTTAAATAGAAGTGACGTTAAATGATTTTAAACAGAGGGAAAGCCCACGCAAACACAACATTTAAATAGAAGTGACGTTAAATGATTTTAAACAGAGGGCAAGTCCATGCAAACACAACATTTAAATAGAAGTGACGTTAAATGATTTTAAACAGAGGGCAAGTCCATGCAAACACGACATTTAAATAGAAGTGACATTAAATGATTTTAAACCGAGGGCAAGCTCACGCAAACACGACATTTAAATAGAAGTGACGTTAAATGATTTTAAACAGAGGGCAAGCCCACGCAAACACGACATTTAAATAGAAGTGACGTTAAATGATTTTAAACAGAGGGCAAGCCCACGCAAACACGACATTTAAATAGAAGTGATGTTAAATGATTTTAAACAGAGGGCAAGCCCACGCAAACACGACATTTAAATAGAAGTGACTTTAAATGATTTTAAACAGAGGGCAAGCCCACGCAAACAAATTTAAATAGAAGTAACGTTAAATGATTTTAAACAGAGGGCAAGCCCACGCAAACACATTTAAATAGAAGTGACGTTAAATGATTTTAAACAGAGGGCAAGCCCATGCAAACACGACATTTAAATAGAAGTGACGTTAAATGATTTTAAACAGAGGGCAAGCCCATGTAAACACGACATTTAAATAGAAGTGACGTTAAATGATTTTAAACAGAGGGCAAGCCCACGCAAACACGACATTTAAATAGAAGTGACGTTAAATGATTTTAAACCGAGGGCAAGCCCCTGCAAACATGACATTTAAATAGAAGTGACGTTAAATGATTTTAAACAGAGGGCAAGCCCACACAAACATGACATTTAAATAGAAGTGACGTTAAATGATTTTAAACAGAGGGCAAGCCCCCGCAAACACAACATTTAAATAAAAGTGACATTAAATGATTTTAATCAGAGGGCAAGCCCCCGCAAACACGACATTTAAATAGAAGTGACGTTAAATGATTTTAAACAGAGGGCAAGCCCACACAAACACGACATTTAAATAGAAGTGACGTTAAATGATTTTAAACAAAGTAACCAAAGGGAAAGCCCAAGACTGAGACTTATTCTAGCAGTCCCAACTCAGATGGGTCCTTGGCTGCACACTTCTGCCACAAGGTTGCAGGGGGGCCTTCTTAATGTAAGATGGCTGGTTTTAGTGTTCAAATGATACCAAACAGTCTCAATTCAGCAAACCTGAATCTAGCATGTAGTATAAAATGCAGAAGTACTAGAAATTCAAAGTACAGTTTAAATAAAGCTGCAATTTAGTAGTATACTCCCACAAGAGTGTAGACAACAAACCTTCCTAGTGTGAAATAAGTGGTCTGGAACCTAAGTGTTTAAACCAGGACAAAGCCACTTAGAATAACAGGTAACCTTCACCAGCAATTCCCAACTTGGTTTGTTTATAGTCCAAAACTATGTTCCTTCCAAGTCCATGTGTGCTTTGAGTTTTATCCAGTCAACTACAAAGTCAAAACCTTGGCCCATTCACCTTAAGACCAGTTATCCTGGGTAACATATTTCTCAAAAGCAACAAAATATACTTCAATGGCATTGCATTTGTTGAGTTTCTTTATTTGTATGGTGGTATTTGGAATGGTTAACACAATTACTATAATGTGTATATGTTCCCAGAAGATGACCAAATATTATTTGTATTTAGGGTTTTGCCTGAAGGGCCATCATGTTGTGATTTATGTTTGTGCTAGTCTGCACCATAGTGTTCATCATTTACTCCATTTTGACTGAAGAAGGGCATTGGTACACACACACACACACACACACACACACACACACACACACACACACACACACACACACAAAACAACTGCTTAGCCTAGTTCTTAGTAAAGTTACTGGTACATTTTCATGTAGATTGTGCTTTTTAGTGTCCCCTATAATATATGCTGTATTTTTCGTTTTGCTCAATACCAAGTCTACGCGTTACTGGTCAGTCATTTCATGCACGTCTAGCATTGGTTCTTTTAGGTTCTTTTAGTCCATTTTAATTCACTATAGCGTAATCGCTTAATGTAAATGTTGGCAGGCTCAAGGTCTACGTTATTTTAAAGGCTTGATTTATTTCTGCAGCAAACAGCTTATTTTTAAAGTTGCTGCTTGCTGTTTATACAAACAGGGACAGAAAGGTGGAAAGAGTCCCCAGGAGGTAATAGTCTTGTTCATTAAAAGGCACAAAACTTACTGCCTCCATTTTTATTTATAAGAGTAGGTTGAAGGAGTCTCCGTGACTACTTCCTTTATTACATTTTGCACACAGCCATCTTCAGATGCTTTAGATCTTAATAAATTATGCGTGATAAAAGCTGTCCCTTGCTGTTACCCTATTCATTATGCAGCAAGAACTTCCTGTAAACAAAAATTTCACAGCAGTATATCTCAAAATGTTTCCTTCAAGGTAGTTTTTGATTTTCCAAATAATAAATTCTTCCTTTCACAATCATAACAGCATTGTATTGTGAAAATATAACTGTAATTGCAAAACTATACCTAAAACAAAGCTGTCCAGAGCATGCTGTGTAGAGAGTGCTGAGAGGTACGTAATGTTTCCCATTGTGTGTACTTAATTCATTTTAGTGTATCAACAATATCTGATGATTAATATAGGTCTAAGAGATGCAAGGTAGCAATTCTGTTTGGGAAATGTCTAAAAATGTCCCAGACTGATGAAAGTTAAGACTTATCCCAATTGGACTTAACATTTTCTTTTTATATAAACTTTACTTCCTCAAATGAAAGCTTCAGAGTATTTTTTGTATTGTGCAGAATACCCATGGCAACACATTGATGTAAAACTGACCCAGACGTTACTGAATAAGCACAAAAGTGTAAAATTATTTGCAGTACAAATACTTGGAGAATGTCTACATTATTACTTTGTGAATCCAATTAAAGAAGGAACACCCTACTTGATTAAATACTTGCTTACAGATCCAGTTATTAGAGAGCCTGTAAAACATTTCTCTGTAGTTAAATATGGTTTCCAGACTGAAAGACTGGTTTAAAATGGAATATTTTGAATTGATACAGAACACTAGCAGTTTTATATTCTTTTTGCCTTTAAATCAATAGTAACAGCTTTACACTTTGGTATCAGACCAGTTATTATCTTAATATCCAACTGTGTGATGGACGATAATCAGAGCTGTAGGTACAACCTGTTGCAAAGAATGCGTACCTACATTTTGTAACTCTTATTACATATAGATAATATTTGCAAAGAAGATAGACTTCTTGCATTGTTGACCTGTGTGCTCATTGTTGACCTGTGTGCTCATTGTTGACCTGTGTGCTTTGCTTTTGGTGATCATGTCAGTGTCTCAATATATGTAAACAATACCATAAAAAGCTGAAACAAACTCAAATAAGATAAAATAAACCGTAAAATAAAATAAATAAAACAAATCAATGGCTTAAAAACACCAACTTTAATTATGAAATGAACAAAACAGCTGGTAAACGCTTTCATCCCACTCATTAAACTTTATCAGACCAAGTTGCAACAATCAAAAACTCAATTAAATAATCAAATGTGATCACATGATCTACTTACATCATTTATTTAAACCTTTCCTTTTCAAAACCACTTTATAATTTTCCCTTTCATTTATAACAGGGAAAATACGTACATGAATGTTAAGAAAATCACAATATTCAGATATACTGGATGAAGTTTGTAAGAACATAACATTACCTTCTCTGCAGTGGCATATAAAGGGCTGGGGCATAGTAGCTAGCTGGTGAGGCACACAGGACAGTTAAAGTAAAAAAAAAAAAAAAAAATATATATATATATATATATATATATATATATACATGTACATACACACACACACACACACACACACACACACACACACACACACACACACACACACACACACACACACACACACACACACACAAATCCACAACAAAGTGCAGAATGCCTGATAACAATTCACAATCCATTGTTTAACAAGAAATACCATTTTTCCTAATTTGCCTACATTTTCCTATAAAAAATGCCACAGTCTAATAACTAATTTACATATTTTACATATCCGGCAAAGATGCATCACACACAGAATAACAGCATTTGTCATGTTCAAGGATTATGGTTTGGATGATGTATTAGTATATTGCAGTTTAACTAATCAAGTTGGTAGCTAACAGAACAGCAGAAGTGAGAGAACGGCGCAGACATTTGTGCCTCAGAAAAAAGAGAAAAAGAACATCATAACACAATTCATGAACAACAAGTTGAACCTGTTTGTGTAATGAACAGAGATATACATTTAATTTAGAACTTATTTCCAGTTTAGAGCAGAAACATTGACAGCCACTTGTTAAACAAAAAGTACTCTCACACTGAAAACAGATTTAGCATGGGAGGCAGTAAACTTCTTTTCCCTTGAAAACCTCATATATTGAAGATGCATAGTGAGGTGCTGGGATTCAGAGTCAAATAACATAGTGAAGCACTAATTAGTGCCAATGTAAAGGGTGCATCAAACAATGAATGTGTGGTGCATTTGCTAAACGCTAAGGGAATTAAACTCTGTACAAAGGGATGCAAATATTTAATAGTGCATAGCCTTACTCATGTGAACTAAGTGCCTGACAAAACATTTGCATTTCACACCTATGTGCCTGTAAAAAACAAGCTAAATTAAAGGGTTTACTATCAGAATGTGGAACAGCACTTACGTGAAACTGGAATAGTCAAATGCATGTTTTCCAGTTTCTGTAATGCCGATTTGTAAATGTTCCAATCCGCTTCAGCAAATGGTTGTGTGCATTTGCTAATGTGGAATTGACATGCTGTTAACAGAGCACAATACAATGGGGATTGGAAAACATACCCTTTTCCTCACTGTAGTGCGATCTTGGAGTTGGAATATATTATATGGAGGGGGTGTGGGGGTGCAGCCCCTCACATGGGGGTGCAGGGGGGCTTGCCCCCCTGCAACAATGTTACTGGTAACACAGAATTTTTACATTGGAACTTCTGGTGTTCCAATATTGATTCTGTGGTTACCATTTCTGACATTTTGGTAATTCTGTATTAGCAAATTCAGAAAACGGATTCAATCAAAAAGTGGAAAATTGTTTTGATTTTCCACATTTTGATGCTAAACCAAATTTAACATGCATCAATAGTTAAAATATCAACATTAAACTCCTAGACTACACGTTGTACAATTTACTCCCAGCTAAACAATAAACGCACTGTCAGCATTCAATAGAACAAAGAAACCAAGGATCGTACCCTAAGAACATGCTCATATGATGATGATCCTTCTTACTATAAGCAGTTCCTTTCTGTAGGAACGAAGCACTGATGCACATGTTTTTTAACGAACACATGAAATGGAGCATTTTTTATCTCTCTCATTATCTGTAGCCCAGTCTTTGCCTTGTGCTCTTGTTATTTACCTTGTGTTGTCCAGCTTCCTAAATGCATATAGCAAACTCTAGTCTACCTGCTGAGGTCAGAGGTAACTACCTCATTTCAACAAAAGTCGTGGCCAGAGCACTAACAAGCTTGTTGGATGGGTGTGAGTCATCAAGTCCCAATTACTACATCATAGTCACCCTCTGCTGACATTTCACCATCAGAATAGATGGTCCTTTTCAGACCGTTTGTTAGTTTGACCTCAGTTATTTGAATGATGAAGGTGCAGGACAGATAAGAAAACAATGCGCTGGGGGCTAAAATGCAGGGCTAACATCACAGACGATGGTCCTCCCATTCCGTTTCCTCATATAAAGTCTGACTATGCAGTGACACATATGTATCCATCAGTTTATATGTAGAGAGTGAACTCACCTGTCTGGTCTTGTATGGCAGAATAAATAAAAGAAAGTAACACTTCAAGCAAGTTCAGAAAAGAAAGTTCAGGACTCTGCTTTGTTTATGATGTTCCTTTTATGAGCAGAGACCTAGGATATCAGCCTTTTCAAGGCAATCACCTTAGTCATCCCCCTGACTCAATGATCACTGTCATTATATTTAATTAACACTGTTTATAACATGAGTTGTCAGTCTTCTGCCTTATAATGAAATTGTCTTCTTCATACGAAAGTAGACTATGAGGAAATCATAATGTTACAAAGGCAGTGCTCAAGGGTGTATAATTGTTCACTCTAAACATTATATATTCTATAATTCTATGCATTCACTACAAGGAAATAGCAGAACGTTGCCAACAAGTGGTAATAGACATGTATCTCTAACTACTAAATAAGTTGATTTAGAGGTAGAAAATCCTATTTTGCCCACTCTTTTGCTACCCCCAAAAGTTAATAAATGGTTACTAGAGCTGTTAGAATGCCTAACTGTATAATTAGGAATTTAAACATAGAGACAGCCACACTACTTTGGGAGTTTTACATCACATAACAGATAGATGCACAAGACAGGAGGTTTAAAATCATCTGACATACCACCTGATTATGATTAGTAACCCTCTGTGTGGTGCAGGTAGTCCAAGCTCTATTAACAGCTTTGGCACTTGCAGGAGGTTGCTGTGGAGGAGGGGAGATAGCAGCTGATAGGCCTGTCATGGGGGGGGGGGGGGGGCAGCTGATAGGCCTGTCATGAGGGGTGAGGGGAGTACAGTTTGGCTTGACACACAGATTAACAGCGAGAAGGAGCAGTAGTTGTTAGCTACAGCAGGCCAAGCCTGTATAATCACAGTATGTAGAACTATTATGTTGAGGGGGATCCAACAAGCAGAGGCATGATTTGCCTTGGAGGACTGCAATAATGGTCTTGGAGAGATCACTGATGGGGAGTGGGCTAGGCCATCCCTGAAGCCTTCAAGCTGCTGTGCTCACTACCACATGACAGAGGACTAATGGACTATAAAACTCTCACCCATCTTGGGAGTGCCCAGCTCCAAGAGCCTCAAAACAAATGAGCCAGTTGGCTGTTAGCAGTGGTGCCACAGAGTAAGGTTCTGGGTAGGGGACCAAAAAAAAAAAAAAAAAAATTTGCAATCTTCCACAAGCAAGGGAAATATTTGCTTCAAGGAAGGAATATTTTATTACTCAACAACATGCAGGCACTTTTCCTGTTGATTGTCACAAAAAAGAGGACATTACAAACTTCCATCTGACTCTTTTCATGTTAAATGTTATAAAACGAGCACTGAAATATCTTCTTTGTTTAATTATTTCTCTTTCTTGGTGACAGAAGTATTTTCAGTTAAGTTTACGACCCTACCTTTTTTCCCAGAAGCTATTATTGCCTACACAGACATGCATACGCATTAAATTGCAACTGATCTTTGTATTTTGATATAACTAAGTAATGAACTCAGGCAGACATAATACCAAAGGCAAACTATAGATGTCCAACAGTAACTTAGTAAGGTCTATATCATTTGAGCAAATGGTTAATTGAGCAAATTGCTATTTGTTGAACAGAATTAAGCGAAAGCTCAAACGAATGCTTGGTTAAGCAAATTTTTTCCCAGGGAAAGGACATGGTTGGCCATCATCAGGTATTTGTCCTTTTCCGCACCATAGTGTGATACTGGAGTTGGTATATTCAGTTGGGGGATGTGGGGGATGCAGCCCCCCACACTGGGGAGTCTGGGGGTAAAGCCCACCCACTTTGCAGAGTTTTAAATTTAGTTCTGTTTGTTCCAATCAGTGGGTGGGTAGCTGTTTTTTCCCGTGAGAAGCTTTGCTTAATTGAGCTTTTGCTTAATTCAGTTTGACAAATAGTGATTTGCTCAATTAAGTGTTTGCTCATATGATATAGACCCGCATAGCAAGGATGGAGCAAAAGGATCAATTGTCTTGGGTACAAAGTGTTAGGGGATATGATTGAGGACTCAGCAGTTTTTTCTGTACTAAATGTTGATAAGGGAACTTCTGTTCAGCATTTTTTTCACTTGCTCTTCAGGGCTGGGGGCTGGGGGTTAGCTGTTGTACTGTAGGTAGAAAATCTCTTAGTAAGTCAAAGAACTGTTTCTTTTTGCTCTGCATTTGAGAGATAGGGGTGGGTCGAGATTTGGTGTGGTGTGATTGGTGGATTATGAGGTGCAGGTCTAGATTTGATGACATGATTGGTGAATTTAGTGTAGGAAGCTAAATGGCTTCCCACAGTAATCTGAAGACCTTTTTTGCTCAGATTTCTGCAGTAAAAAGTTTTTTATTATTTGCTGTTCATTTAAAGAGTTGAGGGGGTGCTGTGCAATTTTGTGAAACTGGCACAGGACACAGATGTGCCAGCTACAATTCTGATGTCTAATGATGAAAACATGTCAAAACTCATTATTCTATATAAACTTTTAAAACATAGTAATTGGTTGTTTTGGACCATTTCTAGCTCTTTTGTAGTTCACTGTTTAAAATCCGCCTCTGGGCGTTTTTTCTGGCTATACTGCTCAGACAAGCTCCTCGTGGTTCTGCAGAGTGGTCCTAGCAGCAGGGAACTCAGAAAAGCGACTACTTTTTGGATTTAAGTATCTTTGCTTTTTTTTCACTTGGAATAGCTTCTGTAGCTTACCCTGAACTAGCTTGAACTGTTTTTTTAACTGTTTGCTGCATTATTTTAAAATCTGTACTTAAAGTCACATTTTAGTCGAATTTGATCGAAAGTTTGTTTGTTTGTTTGTTTAATTTAACTGTGGAGGCTGCCCACTAAAGTGTGCTAGCCTGTGTATCTAATTTATCACTGTTCCTGCATTTTCTGTGTGTTTCTACCAAAAAAACAAAAAAATAATCCTTGTTTTCCCACCTCTCCTCGACTAGTTTAGACCAGTTTACAGGCATTGCTGTATTCTGGGCTGTGGTGTAGTTCCTGTGTTGTCCATTACCTTACTTGGATAGAAGGAAGTTTCTTTGCTCACCAGTGGGAGTGGGGAGCCTTGAGCAGCCTATCTGTCCCTGTAGGAAGTGACCTCAGCACAAGAAGCTGTAGTAATTGGTTGTTTTGGACCATTTCTAGCTCTTTTGTAGTTCACTGTTTAAAATCCGCCTCTGGGCATTTTTTCTGGCTATACTGCTCAGACAAGCTCCTCATGGTTCTGCAGAGTGGTCCTAGCAGCAGGGAACTCAGAAAAGTGACTACTTTTTGGATTTAAGTATCTTTGCTTTTTTTCACTTGGAATAGCTTCTGTAGCTTACCCTGAACTAGCTTGAACTGTTTTTTAACTGTTTGCTGCATTATTTTAAAATCTGCACTTAAAGTCACATTTTAGTCGAATTTGATCAAAAGTTTGTTTGTTTGTTTGTTTAATTTAACTGTGGAGGCCGCCCACTAAAGTGTGCTAGCCTGTGTTTCTAATTTATCACTGTTCCTGCATTTTCTGTGTGTTTCTACCAAAAAACAAAAAACCCCAAAAATAATCCTTGTTTTCCCGCCTCTCCTCGACTAGTTTAGACCAGTTTACAGGCATTGCTGTATTCTGGGCTGTGGTGTAGTTCCTGTGTTGTCCATTACCTTACTTGGATAGAAGGAAGTTTCTTTGCTCACCAGTGGGAGTGGGGAGCCTTGAGCAGCCTATCTGTCCCTGTAGGAAGTGACCTCAGCACAAGAAGCTGTAGTAATTGGTTGTTTTGGACCATTTGTAGCTCTTTTGTAGTTCACTGTTTAAAATCCGCGTTTGCACGGCTTTGCATGGTTGTGCACATAGTGCAGCACCGGTTAAAAAAGGTTAAACTTTTTCTGGCTCCGTGAAGTCTGCTCTTCAAATTTTCCCTTAAGGAAGCTCTACTCTTAGTATAACCAGATTACTCACTATATTATAAGCCTAGCACTTGTTCTCAATACTTCTCTACTAAGTAAGCACTCTCGTACTAAGTAAAGCACTACATCTACTTACCACCCCTGTGAATATCCACTTCCCTTAAAGGTACAGCACTCCCTTATACTGTTCTAGCATGTCGAGTGGTAGATTACTGGCGTCGTCTCCAATTCAGCTGGTCAATCTGGGTATCTTGAGACAATGCTACAATTGTCTCATGTACACAGACAACCCTCTCCTCCTCCCAAGAAACACAAATACATGTGAGAGATGCAACTATATAGCCAAACTGGAGGCTGAACTCTCTCAACTCAGGGATGGCATGACCAGACAGGAGGAGATGGCAACCACACACACAACAATCCCAGTCCCACATAGACCTACCACAACTGCAAACCAAACACATAAAAACACAAAGACATACTTGCAGGCTCTAATAAAAAACTTACCAAAACAACAGAGGCTCCCAAAGCAGACATCCAAAAATCCACCACCTCAAAACAAAAGACATGCAACACATACTTCAATAAATCAGTGTGTCAACCAATCACAGCCCTTAAGGCCAAACACCTTGCTTGATACACTAGTAATAGGTGACTCTATAGTCAGACACACCGATGTTCCGCTGACCAGGCTGAACAAGGAGAAGGTGACTGTGAGCTGTCTATCGAGAGCTAGGATCCGGAACATAACACACGCACTCAAGTCACTCCAACGCAAGTATAAATATGACTCCGTCATTGTCCATGCTGGTATGAATGACCTGAGATGTACCTCCCTGGACTACATGAAAAGAGACATAGAGGAGCTCTCCAATTATGTAGCCCAGCCTGGTATGACCCTGACCCTGAGCAGCATCTTGCCCTCACCAAGAATGATACCACAATACAAAGACAAGATGATCAGCTTTAACAATTGGCTCAAGTACTGGTGTCATTCTAAGGGGATCCAATGTCTGTCTGCCTGGGATGACATGTTGGACAAGCCACGCTGCTTCGCAAGGGATGGCTTACACCTGTCACCACTGGGCTTCCGGATATTGGCTAAGGCTCTTGCCACCCCCATAGTGCCTTTTTTAGGCAAGGCTCAAAAGACAAACCCACCTCCTTAGAAAACAAAATGGAAAAAACTAAGGGTAATGCTGCTCAACGCCAGAAGTCTAAATCTCAAGATGCAGGCACTTGATGCACTCCTCAGCATGGAGAACATCGACATCTGTGCAGTAACTGAAACCTGGTTCAAGGCTCCTGAGAGCACCCCAGCGCTACCAGGCTATACCTCGTATCATGCTTTTCGGACCCAAAACCTGGGCCGAACCACAAAGGGAGGGGGAGTGTCCATATTCATCAAGGACACCCACACCTCCAGGTTAGTAGCAACACATGAAGCATCAGAGACCATACAGGTGCAATTAACCATAGGCAAAACTGCTATACAACTGGTAACATGTTACAGACCACCCTCCCAATCTCAAGAACCCCACTCAGCCTTCCTGAAGACATTGGAGGATATGAATGTATGACAAAATACCATCATACTGGGTGACTTCAACTACCCAAACATAGATTGGGTACATTATTCTAGCCCTAATACCCTAGCCCAAAGGTTCCTGGAATTCATAAATTCAAATCCACTGGAACAACTGGTCACCTCTCCCACTAGGGGAGATAATATACTAGACCTGATCATCACAAACATGGAGACAAAATGCTCCACACCGGAAGTATACCCCTCACTAGTGAGATCTGACCACAAACTAATCACCCTGGATATACATATCCCACCTCCACCCCCAGCACAAAAGACCACAGTGAAAAACTTCTCAAAAGCAGACTTCACTCTTCTTAAGACTGAGATGGTATCCTTTAAGCCCACTGTGCCAGTGGATACCACATCCCACAATGCCGAATCCTTCACAAATGCTTTCTATGAACATCTCCAAGAATGCATGGATCATGCAATCCCAAACAAATCCAAGTCCTTCTCCACCAAAGGTAAGTGTCCTGTCTGGTGGACCTCAGCCATAAATAAATTGTATAACAAAAGAAGGAAGCTACTGCACGTCAGAGTAAAATCCCATGAAGGGAGGACATCTCTGATCAACATTAGCAGAAAACTACGTTCTCTCATAAAAACATCCAAGGCCAACTTTGAGAGAAAAATCACTAAGGACACTAAAGATAACCACAAAGCCTTCTTCAGCTATGTTAGAAACCTGGGCGGAAACCCTCAGATATGCTCAGAGTTGGTTCAAAACAACAAAAAATAGACTGAACCCACAGATATTGCCAACATTCTGGCTGACAGGTTGAGTGCAAATTTCTCCCCTCCTTCACCCCCAAAAGAAGAAATACTTATCCCAGCTGAATGTAATCTCTCTGTCATCTCAGATGTCCAAGTAAGAACCGCCCTAAACAAAGCAAAAAACACAGCGTCAATGGGACCTGATGGTATCCCGGGTTGCATGTTACGTGAACTCCAAGAGGAACTAAACCCACACATAAAAATGCTATTTAACCTTAGCCTTACTTCGGGATATGTACCTGAACACTGGCATACAGCAACAGTGGTCCCACTCCACAAGGTGCCTCTACAGACCCTGAAACTACCGCCCATAAGCTTAACCAGCCTGGTCTGCAAAGCTATGGAAAGAATCATTATGGAACTCATAAACAGAGACATAGGGGACCTACAGACACTTGACCCCACCCAGTTCGGCTTTGTAAAGGGCAGATCCTGCCTTTTAAACCTGGTTGACTTTTTTGAAACAGTCACTAGAGCCATTGAAGAGGGCAAAGCAGTCCATACAGCATACCTGGACTTGGCTAAGGCCTTCGACACAATACCCCACTCAGGCATCATAGATAAGCTCAACAGCTTAAAAGTAAACCCTTATGTCACTAGATGGGTTGCAAACTGGCTAAAGGACAGAACCCATAAAGTTAAAATCGCTGGAGCAATGTCAGACTCAAAGCCAGTCACAAGTGGTGTCCCACAGGGATCTGTCCTGGGACCCCTCTTGTTCGGCATTTACTTCTCAGATGTTAAAGCAAACATGGGAGGGCTGTGGCTGACAAAGTTCGCAGATGACTGCAAACTAGGCGCCATAGTCGATACACCAGCAGACACACACATCCTACAAAAAGGCCTCACAGAAATGGACAACTGGTGCTGGAGTCACGGCCTTAAACTAAATGCCAAAAAATGTATAGTCATCCCTTTGGGAAAAACAAAGTACCCACAAATTATCACATAGACAGCAACCCACTGAGTACAGAAAAAGTAATCAGAGACCTAGGGACCCAAGTTGACAGCGACCTCTCATTTGACACCCATGTTGCCAAAGTGGTTAGAAAAACATTCTACCTTGCACACCTCATCATGAAGGGATTCACATCCAGATCCAAGGATGTCATTGTACCCTTATATTCCTCCCTCATCAGACCCATGATTGAGTACAATGCCCCATTTGGTATGTACCTCACCCGGCATTTGCAACAGCTGGAGAGACCACAAAAGTACCTCACCAAGAGGATCAAGGGTCTCCAACATATGTCTTATTCTGCCAGACTAAAGAAATTTCAGCTCTATTCAGTAGCATACCGCCTGCTCAGAGGTGATCTCTGCCTGATATAGAAGGCCATGTCAAATCAGGGTCTGATGGACATGCTCCACCTCAAAAAATCCAAATCCATCAGGACCACGAGAGCTAAAGACTTAAACCTCGGCACAAGTATGAATAGGACATGCTGGAGGGATAGATTCATAACCCAGAGGCTTCCTTCTTTGGAACAAGATCCCAGTTCGTATTAGGCAGAGCCCCTCACTGACTCTCTTCAAGAGAAATCTTGATGAGTGAATGGGAGATCATAAGTTTACCCCAGGGGTCACATCTGTGTTACTGCTAGACAGGGGCACAGTAAACTAATTCTATTATATAAGGGGACCTTCATTGTGTCACTACAAGACAGAGGCACAGTATTCTAAATTTATTCTGTACATTTTTTGTACCATTTCATGGGGTGGCAAAAGCCACATCACTATGGCTAGGCTTACAAATGCCCCAGAGCAGATAGCCTAGTACTATACTATGAAACTATGAAACTATATTATCAAAAATCATTATTCGCATTTGTCCCATCTGTACTCCACACAGTTTTATCACTTAGTTCAAACCTTGTCCCGTCTCTAAATCTACTTGAAAAAACTTCCCTGCATGCATCAAACAAATATTGCTTGTTTATGTGTTATTTACATATTGTAATCCTGTTGCTAAATTTAACAATATGGAATCATGTGTATCTAATCTAGCACTGTTTCATGATTTAACTGACAATTACTTTATGCTGTATTTTACAATCTGCATGCTTTGAATTTTGCTGGGTTTCAGAAAGATTCACATTTTATCATTTATAGAAAAGGAAACATTTTTTTCTTAAGCTGTCTAATAATATACATTTTTGTGAAGTGCAATTCATTCATTCATTTCATAAACATTTAGTATATTAAGGAAAATGCTTTATGAGCATATTTGTGTATAGAAATAGCAACATAATTTTTTTAAGTTTAGGCATTGCATTTCAGATATATTTTTATTGCCACTCAGTTTACAGACAGAAATTATGCTCATCTCTGATTATAATTGGAACTATTTAGATAATGACTGACTGTAATCCACTAATGATTATTGCTGCCTTGCCTTTGTTTCATTTATTATGTTCCTCATGGACCCTTGGCAATTTATGATGGTGAAAAGAATTGCTCTGATGTTTGAAATAAGACCTGAACATTAAAACAAACTATATATCACTCTATATATCTATCTATATTTATAAATATATAAGTTCATAGGTGCATACTAAACTAACGACCACTAGGCCCCTTACAAGACTAGCCGTGCAACCCAAATGTGACCCACAGTGATTTACTGTCAGCCTTTGTCCATCCGAGACATAGCTGCCAGACTACTGGTGAATTTCTGATTACCTGTTCATTGGTCCAAACTACACTTAAATACAGATAGGGATGGATTCTGCTTCACATGGATAGGAAGTCTCTTCCAGAGAATGGGAATTCTCTGAGAAACATATCTGTTTTTACAACATACAAAATTTAGGTCTTTTAATCTAGTAGTTCTGTTGCTATAGATCCTGGAATTCACTCCCAGCTGATATTACGTTACTTACCACCCTGAGTCAATTTAAGGTAAGACTCAAACAATACTTGACACTAAACTCGCTATCTCAATGTACCAAACCTGACTAACTCTACTCTAGTATGTGTTAAAAACTGTAATTTAGCTTAGTTGTGTTTCTTAAACAGGACCTACCCCCAGTATTATCTCTAAACTCTGTAATTTGTACAACTTGTTAAGCATGTAACCAATGTATATACTGTATCTGTAATCTTAATTGTTTACCTTGTAATCTTAATTGTTTTCCTTGGAACGTTTCTCCCCGGGCCTCCGCTGAAAATGGACATGTATTCAGTCGGACTATCCCGGTCAACAAATGTAAAATAAAATAGAAATAAATAAATAAATATTTGTTTTGCAGTTGTGCAAAAAGTTCATCAAAACAGTGTCCAGGGATGCCTTGCATGCCAGGCAAAGATCACCTCTTAGAAGTCCAGAGTAGGACATTGTGTTTACACCCTGTATTCCTTTTTTAAGGAACTTTTGTGGACATTCCATTTGTTGCATCTGTCTGGTCAGTTACATGCCAAAGAGGGCATTATACCCTATGATGGGTCTAATGAAGGCCAAGTGCAGTCGTTTGATGACCTCTGGACCTACATGCCAGGCCCTTGCTTATAAATTGAGCAATGTAAAACAATTTTCTTACTACGTTGGATACATGGTGGTCAAAGGCTAGGTTACTATCTACTTGGGTTCCCAGATCCCTGACTACTGAATCAAATTTTAGGGGTGTTTTATTGATGATGTAATTCCCCAGTATGGACAACTCCCAAAAATGAAGCATTTCTTGCTATTGAGTTTTAAGCTTTAATTTGGTGCCAAGCATTTGTCTGTGTTAGACCTTCCTGATGGGTATTCTCATGTTGGGGAGATTCAATGACTACTCCCAGTTTGCAATCATCTGCAAACCTGGTTAGCCAGAAGCCTTTGATATTGGCTTTGACAACCGAGAAGTAGATGCCAAAGAGGAGCGGGCCTAGCACAGAGCCCTGAGGGGCTCCACTGGTGGCCATCCTCTTTGTGGAGGTGGCCTCACCAATTCTAACCTGCTGGGTCCTATCAATGAGCCAGCTAGCTATCTAGCATTTAATAAAGGGGTTTATACTCAGTTGCATAAGTTTGTAGACAATACGTGAGCAGGGTATTGCATCAAATGCTATAACCAGATCTAGATAGGCAGTATGCCCCTTTTACCCCTCATCCATTGCCTTAGTGCCCTTTTCAAAGAAATCCACCAGCCGCAGTAAACATGACCTTCCTTTGTCAAAGTCAAACTGGGATGGATCCAGTTTCTTGGAGGTCTCCTGTGTCCTTGTTGATAATTGCCATGATATTCTTTCCATGGTTTTGCAAATAAGAACAGTCAGACAAATGGATCTGAAGTTTCCAGGATATGTTGAAGGTCATCCCTTATGAAGGGAAATGACCATTTCAGTCTTCCATTCATGAGATACAAAGCTTGTTTTATGACTGTAGTTAAATAATGACTCCTGGGGTCCTGATAAGGAGGCATCTTGGGATGTTATCAAGGGCATGTTCTTGGCTTTAGAGCGTGCAGTCAACACGTTTCCTAGTTATACTTGTAGGGTTTATGTTTGACAGTATTTATTGAGGGGATGGTTGCATTTGAGAGGGAGCAAAGCTGGAACAGAATTTATCTGCTAAGAGGTTTCCTACATCTTCAGGCTCATGAATGTAGCACCATTAACCACAAGATCATCACATTACTGTGTGCTGCTCTCGAGGTTTCTGACATAGTTGAAGAAGGCCTTTTGGTTATTTTTCTTAACCTCAGAGTTGGTTTTGCTTGACTTAATTAGTCCTCTTAGTTGCCTATTTTGTTTGATGAGAGAATTTTTGTCTTTATAGGAATTACCCTTCCTGATTTTTACCATAATGTTTTCCTTTTGTTGTATAACATGTTTAATTTGGCATGCCACCGGGGAAGTTTATTTCTGGGGCTAGTCCTGGGCTTACATCTGATAGCTGCAGCAACCTCTATGTAGCTATTGACATGATTGTACAGAGTTTCTGCAGCTGTGATCTCGGGGTTTGTTGTAATATTGAATTTTGACAAACAAATCACTTAATAAACGTTAATTTGCCTTGGAATAGTTCATCATTGCTACTCTTTTTGGTCGGATTATGGAGATGATTTTAATTTCAAAGGAGATGGCTTTATGGTCAAACCTTACCAAGAAGGATGAGACATCGGAGGGTAGCATTCTGCCATGTTTGAGATCACTCGATTCAATATATTCGTGCCTCTAGTAGGTGTATTCAGTATTTGGTCAATGGTGTTTGTATTTACAAAGTTCAAAGAAGTCAGGTAGTGGAATCCGTTTGCTCCTAGAGTGTAGCCCACTCCTCGGGGTGGGTAAAAAGTTTCAGGAAGGAAGCACACTCTTACTGGAACTGTTAGTTGTAGTTTCCCGCTTAGTCTTTTAAGAGTCACTGCATGCATTTTTAAGTGACTTAGGGAATTTGTTAGTGCTATTTTCATAGATAGACTGGATTTTATTTTGAGTAGTAGATAAATATTCAGCACAAATACACTGTAGTCTGTTTTATTTTATTGTTTGTGTTTATTTTGAATGTTGTCCTCTGGTTCTGCAGACCTGAGCGTACCATAACATCCCTGCTTTCCGATAAGCATCGGACAGTTTCGGCGGCCCAGCCACGTGGCTCCCGCCCCCCTCCCCTGAGCATGGTTGCCCCACCGATCCCCTCTGTGGTCTTGAACGAGACCGTAGCACTCCCTCTGGACATTCATCCACCACACGAGGCCCTCACCTTGCTGGGCCTCGTATCCCACAACAGGACACTGGGCAAACCACCCCCCCACTTAGGCGCGAACATTCCCAATAGCACATATGCATGAACAGCCCCTCCATTCACTAGGATTGGTTTACTCATCAGATATGAGCCCAGTTCTGGTGTTTACATTTTAATTTAATTAAATTTTTCTTTAATAGTAGTTTAGAAGTTCCATGACCCACCTCTACAGACTCACGCTCGTTTCGGACCGAGCATTCATGGACCACCTTAGATTCAGGCAGCAAGTTATTCCCACATTTTAATTAGTGGGCTTGACCATAGAATGTTTCCCTACCCCAGAGGTTACAATTATCCCCAGTTTATCTCCCTGATTCTCTTTACATCTCTATAATTCTCAGTTTTTCAGGTTTAATCCATCTCTCCCTATGCAGCCTTACTGCCCAAAGCCGTTAGCTAACACTATGGCCTCCCTTCTCTATAATCTTTTGTTCCAACATGGAAACCCGACCACGTGGCATCCACATGGTGTCCTCCCTGGGAGAACGGTCCCACCAACACACTACACACTTGCGACACCACTGCAACACTCACTCGAACGGACCAGTCCCTTATAGAGGCCCTCTCCTGGTTTAAACTCCCATTTGGGAGCTCTACACTAAGCGATCACCACGTGGAAGCACATGATCAGCCCGGTCAACACCACAGATCTAGGCAAAGCCCTATCCAGGCGCTTCCTACCACTTCAGCCCATATTGGTGACTCCTCCTTAGGTGATCAATACCTTAACACAAGGCTCATCCCACAAGCTTACCCCCGTCCAGCTAAACCTCATGGAATCCTTCAGGTAGTCGAGACAGGGACCCAGCCTAGACATACACAGGATGGGACCTAGCTGCAGCATCTCCACGGTGGATCGCCTGCCCCTAGCAGCCACCCCTACCAGCCAAACAAAAGGTGCCGATCCTCATTCTCATCCACCCATCAGGGACTCCAAGACTGTGAACAGCTCCTAAAGGCATTCCTTCCCTTTTTGGAATCCTAAAAGGAATGTGGAATTTTTATTTTCATTTTATTTTATTTTATTTTTAGTATTTTTATTTTTGGTGTAAATTAATTTATCATATTATTTTATTCTGGATTTAGTGGTTTTCTTAAATATAGAGAGCTATCCAATTGTGGACGGGATTCGAGAAACAAAACCAACGATTGCTTATTATTTTTAAAAAATAAAGCCAAAAGAGATGGACCTCGAAATACGGTATTAAAGTAAAAAATAGGCAGTTTAACCCCTGATTTTGCCATCCCCAAGAGATGGCAGCATACGGATAAAATAACCTCCAGACAAAATGGTGGGAACCGACATCTTAAATTTAAATCCTAAGACTCTTAACTGATAACTTGAAACCTGCACCACAGATTTCCTTCCTGACGAAATGCTACACAAAAGCGTTGTATCAATCCTCTGATAAATGACAAAAAAAGCAAAATCTTTATAAATTGTAAACTGGAACACTGTTTCTTCTTTGTTTGTATGGTAACTGTTGTGTGTTGAAGTCTTTTTGTTATCTATGTATGTTTTATGTTTTTGTTTTTATGGTAGTATGATAAAACTGAAATGTGTGACTAAAATACTGTGTAACTTTGAAAATAAAGGAAAATCACAAAATAATAAAAATAAAAATAAGAAACAAAGTCACATAAGATGTTTTTGGTATTCCCACTGTAGGGGCTGACACAATAAAGGCCACACCCTGGACCAGCCCCCTTCAGTGGTATTGGTCAGTAACTACGACACGCCCACAAACTGTGTAAATATAAACTGTGCAAGAAACTTAACTTGTCTTATTATCAGAGCAATGCTAGGAGGAAGTTTGTATCAATTTTGTAACTTACAAGGACTGAAGAATAAAGGAACACTGCTTGACTTGAACTGTCTCCATTGCCTCCTTATTTCAGGGATCACCTTGCAAGCTTAGAGCCCACTGAACTAGGACTCTGTATGTGGTTATGGTCTTATGTCTCTAAATATCTTTAAGTCTTAAAGTCTTTAATGGTATGCATATACTTGTTTATTGTTTAATGTTTACTGGGAGTGGGCACAAGTACCACCCCAAATGGAGTAGTTAGTCAGGCAGGTATTAAGGTCCAACTTGTGTTTGATTTGGATCTGGGACACCTAATCTTACTTTTCACCCCACCGGTCGAGCTAGTCTTTTTGAGGGCTACAAAGGTCCTTATCAGGACCCCCTGAGATTTCACACCAGGGCCCAGCCTTGATTAACAAGGGGGCACCCTAGTCCTTCTTAGGATGACAAAGTTTATTGTAAGGACCCACGGGGACTTCACGCCTGGCCTTGTTTAACAAGGGGGTGATACTTACAGATCTGAACACACAAAGGCCCTTAACAGCATCACAAAGGTCAGGTTTTGAGACCATCTATATTATACCAAAAAGGCCCTTCTGAGAGCCCCAACAGTTCTCCTCAAGACTAAAAAAAGTCTTCCGCAGGACTACAACAGTCCTCCTCAGGACTACAACAGTCCTCCTCAGGACTACCATGGTCCTACTCAAGACCACGACCCTTGGAATCAACATAACAGTCCTTTTGAGGACTACCACATGAACCTCCTGGCAAAAATATCCTTCCAGTAAGAGTGTCCCTCCTTTCTATTTACAAAGTTCAGGAATTTTTCTGCCTGTAGATTTGAGGCGGTATAGGATCCCCAGTCTGTAGAGGGGTAATTAGAGTCTCCCATGAGTAAGATGTTAGGTTGGATGGTAAGTGTCTTCCACTAGGTCCAAGCATGCATTGGGTGCTTCTTGGGCCATTGAAGGTGACCTATATCTGGTTAGGATATGGTATGGGATTTTGTCTATGGTGATCTGCACATTGTGGAACTCCATGTTGTTTGACCACCCTAGAGGTATGCTTGTTACTGATGTATATTGAGACACCTCCACCTTTAGCCCTTGTCTGTGCAGCTACTGGTCTAAAAGTGTGGAAGGCACTGAAACCTTATACTGCTGGGTACTCTGTGTCACTTTAAACCATGTCTTGGTAATCACAGATGTATATATATTATCAGCGTGAGGTGGGATTACAGATAGTGTATTTTTTATTTAGGCTCCTGGCACTGAGAAGTAACACACTGAGGTTCATTTTAGTTGATTTTCCTATGTCAGTAGGTTTGTCAATTTGGCATCACCTAAAAAAGGCACTATGGGGGTGGATAAAATTATAGCCAGGATTCGAAAACCTAGATGGGAAAGGTGCAGACCATCCTTGACAAAGCAACGTGGTCTGTTAACCATGTCTTCCCAAGTGACAAGTAGTGGATCCCATAGAATCACACCAGAAAAACAGACAGCTGTTGAAATCAATCATTTTTATTTCATATTGTGGCATCATCCTCAGTGATGGTAATATGCTGCTCAGTGCTAGGTTCATACGTGCCCATGGCATTATCCTCGGTGATGGTAATATGCTGCTCTAGGTACATGCATGCCCATGACATCATCCTTGGTGATGGTAATATGCTGCTCAGTGCCAGGCTCATACAGGCCCATGACATCATCCTCGGTGATGGTAATATGCTGCTCAATGCTAGGTTCTTATGTGCCCATGACATCATCCTTGGTGATGGTAATATGCTGCTCAATACTAGGTTCATACGTGCTCATGACATCATCCTTGGTGATGGTAATATGCCTCTCAGTGTTAGGTTCATGCGTTCCCCTGACATCATCCTTGGTGATGGTAATATGCTGTTCAGTGCTAGGTTCATACATGCCCATGACATCATCCTTGGTGATGGTAATATGCTGCTCAGTGCTAGGTTCATACATGCCCATGACATCATCCTCGGTGATGGTAATATGATGCTCAATGCTAGGTTCATACATGCCCATGACATCATCCTCGGTGATGGTAATATGCTGCTCAGTGCCAGATTCATACGTGCCCATGACATCATCCTCGGTGATGGTAATATGCTGCTCAGTGCTAGGTTCATACATGCCCATGACATCATCCTTGGTGATGGTAATATGCTGCTCAGTGCTAGGTTCATACGTGCCCATGACATCATCCTCAGTGATGGTAATATGCTGCTCAGTGCCAGGTTCATACATGCCCATGACATCATCCTTGGTGATGGTAATATGCTGCTCAGTGCTAGGTTCATTAGTGCTCATGACATTATCCTTGGTGATGGTAATATGCTGCTCAGTGCTAGGTTCATACATGCCCATGACATCATCCTTGGTGATGGTAATATGCTGTTCAGTGTTAGGCTCATACATGCCCACAACATCATCCTTGGCGATGGTAATATGCTGCTCAGTGCTAGGTTCATACATGCCCATGACATCATCCTTGGTGATAGTAATATGCTGCTCAGTGCTAGGTTCATACGTGGCCATGACATCATCCTTGGTGATGGTAATATGCTGCTAATTGCTAGGTTTATACGTGCCCATGACATCATCCTTGTTGATGGTAATGTGCTGCTCAGTGCTAGGGTCATACGTGCTCATGATATCATCCTTGGTTATGGTAATATGCTGCTCAGTGCTAGGTTCATATGTGCATATGACATCATCATCAGTGATGGTAATATGATGCTCAGTGCTAGGGTCATACGTGCCCATGACATCATCCTTGGAGATGGTAATATGCTGCTCAGTGCCAGATTCATACATGCCCATGACATCATCCTTGGTGATAGTAATATGCTGCTCAGTGCTAGGTTCATAGGTGCCCATGACATCATCCTCGGTGATGGTAATATGCTGCTCAGTGCTAGGTTCATACATGCCCATGACATCATCCACAGTGATGGTAATATGCTGCTCAGTGCTAGGGTCATACGTGCCCATGACATCATCCTTGGTGATGGTAATATGCTGCTCTGTGCCAGGTTCATATGTGCCCATGACATCATCCTCAGTGATAGTAATATGCTGCTCAGTGCTAGTTTCATACATGCCCATGACATCATCCACAGTGATGGTAATATGCTGCTCAGTGCTAGGGTCATATGTGCCCATGACATCATCCTTGGTGATGGTAATATGATGCTCAGTGCCAGGTTCATACGTGCCCATGACATCATCCTTGGTGATGGTAATATGCTGCTCAGTGCTAGGTTCATTAGTGCTCATGACATCATCCTCGGTGATGGTAATATGCTGCTCAGTGCCAGATTCATACATGCCCATGACATCATCCTTGGTGATGGTAATATGCTGCTCAGTGCTAGGTTCATACATGCCCATGACATCATCCTCGGTGATGGTAATATGCTGTTCAGTGCTAGGTTTATACATGCCCATGACATCATCCTTGTTGATGGTAATGTGCTGCTCAGTGCTAGGGTCATACGTGCTCATGATATTATCCTTGGTTATAGTAATATGCTGCTCAGTGCTAGGTTCATATGTTCCCATGACATCATCCTCAGTGATGGTAATATGATGCTCAGTGCTAGGGTCATACATGCCCATGACATCATCCTTGGTGATGGTAATATGCTGCTCAGTGCCAGATTCATACATGCCCATGACATCATCCTTGGTGATAGTAATATGCTGCTCAGTGCTAGGTTCATAGGTTCCCATGACATCATCCTCAGTGATGGTAATATGCTGCTCAGTGCTAGGTTCATACATGCCCATGACATCATCCACAGTGATGGTAATATGCTGCTCTGTGCTAGGGTCATACGTGCCCATGACATCATCCTTGGTGATGGTAATATGCTGCTCAGTGCCAGGTTCATACATGCCCATGACATCATCCTCAGTGATAGTAATATGCTGCTCAGTGCTAGGTTCATAGGTGCCCATGACATCATCCTTGGTGATGGTAATATGCTGCTCAGTGCTAGGTTTATACATGCCCATGACATCATCCACAGTGATGGTAATATGCTGCTCAGTGCTTGGTTCATACGTGCCCATGACATCATCCTTGGTGATGGTAATATGCTTGTCAGTGCTAGGTTCATATGTACCCATGACATCATCCTTGGTGATGGTAATATGCTGCTCAGTACAAGGTTCCTACGTACCCATGACATCATCCTCAGTGATGGTAATGTGCTGCTCAGTGCTAGGTTCATACATGCCCCTGACATCATCCTTGGCGATGGTAATATGGTGCTCAGTGCTAGGTTCATACATGCCCATGACATCATCCTCGGTGATGGTAATATGCTGCTCAATGCTATGATCATGCCAGCCTGAGACACAGTCTGAAATCTCAATAATGCCTCTGTTCATATTGTCCAGGGAGGTACATCTCTGGTCATTTACATGGACTATAATGGAGTCATACTGGTGTTTGTGGTGTAAGAATTGAGTGCATGCGTGCTTTTACAGATCCTGCCTCCAGATAAGCAACTAACAATTATCTTCACCTTGTTCAGCCTGGTTAGAGGGGCATCAGTGTATCTTACAATGGAGTCTCCTATGATAAGATTCCTGAGAAGTATGCTTGCTTGCCTTTGAGGCTTAGTTTGGGGGGATCCACTGAGACAGACAATATGTGTGATGTCAGGTGTTTTTTTTTTCTGAGTGCTATTTGGCTTGCTATTGTATAGCTTTGACAATAGGTGGTCTAGGGGATTTTTGTTGTTTTGAATGCTTGCTTTTAAGTGGCTCAAGATATGTTAGTCTGCATGCATGTTATGTGCTATGTGAGGTGGATGCTGTGTGTGGTTTCTCCAACCTGATGTATACTTGTAAGTGAATGTTTAGCCTTCAGTTTCATTTTGTAGATCCATTTCTCACATACTGTGTCTGTTTTTTTAAGGATTAAATAGTTATCAGTAAACATGAAACATTGATTACACAGAAGTTAGGAAATTTCATATCTGTGCTGTCCAGTCCTTTGACTGGTGAGCTACAAGGTTGTGTATTGGGGTTAGAAGGCTATTAAAGGTGCTTTGTTGGTGCAGACTAATAAGGGTGGTTTATTGGGGTAGAATAAGCTAAACAGTATTAAGTTCTACTAACTCTAATGTTTACCCAATACTGAATTAAACTAGATCTGTAGGTATTGTCACTTGATGTCCAAACTAGCCGTTTTAAGCTTGTCATGCAAGGTATTTTCTCGGTATTGCTGTTATTATTGTATTTTTAGGTGTTTGCTGTGGTACATATTGTACAAGTGATAATATAGTAAAATTCCAAGCCCCATAAAATATGAGAACAGAGCCACCTACATGGAACTGTTAAAAGAAACTCTATGCAAACATGTTAATAGATGCATACAGGCAGCTGTACCCACCAGGAAGACGTACAGAACTAACTCAAAAAACAAGCCACCCTGGTAGAATCACAACAAAAATAGGCTGTATAACAGAAGGAAGACAATCATGGCAAAAATTAGGAGGTATAACACTCAGCAGGATAAAAGCACTCTCATCAAACTAAACAAACAACCCAGAGGACAAATGAAGTCTACCAAAGCCAAATTTGTAGTAAATTTGGCCTCCCACGCCAAGGACAACTGCAAGAAATTCACAACTGTGTACAGCGCTCATTGCTAATAGAGATCCCTGTACCAAGCAAGAAGATATAGAAAATCTACTGGCAGACAAATTCAGGTCTAACTTTAGACTTCTATCCCCCTCAACTTTCCCTCAACAAATGCTATCAAACATAACTTCCCCTACTGTCACTAGGGAGCAGGCCCTCAATGCTCTCTCTAAGGCCAATAACCCTTAATCGATGGGCCTAGACAATATCCCAGGATGACTTCTAAATATTAGAAACATGACCTATCAGGACCTCTGGAAATGCTATTTAATTGTACCCTCAAAACAGGCTTCATGCCTCATGACTGGAGAACAGCAACTGTCATCCCTCTGTACAAAGGTGGACCATCTACAGACCCTGGAAACTACAACCCCTTATGTCTCACTAATCTCATAAGCAAAGCCATGGAAAGAATTAACATGGAAATGATCAATAATAGCATAGGAAACCTCCAGTCTCCAAACACTGGACCAAACCCAATTTGGTTTCATCAAGAGCAGGTCATGCCTACTCAGTCTGGATGACTTCTTTGAGAAGGTCACCAAAGCAATGGATGAGGGCAAAATGATTCATACCACGCTGCCTTCCTTGACCAGGCCAAGGGAGTTCATACAATATCCCACTTGGGTATTGTTGATAAATTCAAGAGATTAGGTACAAACCCTTATGTCACCTGGTGGATAGCTAAATAGTGCACAGACAGGATCCAGGAAGTTAGTATTGGGGAGTTCACCTCTACAAAGAGGCAGCCACAAGTGGAGTCCATCATAGATCAGTCCTTGGACCACTCCTTTTTGGAATTTACTTCTCTGAGCTCAAGGCCAATGTTAAGGGCCTCTGGCTAATCACATTTGCAGATGACTGCAAATTAGGAGAAGTCATAGAATCCTCCATAAACAGTAATGTTCTCCAGGAAAGGCTGACACAGTCAAATAACTTGTGTCAGAGCGATGGATGAAAATGAAATGCCAAGACATGCATAATCATATACTTCATGAAGTCATATGCCCCTGGTAACTATTATATTGACGACACACCCCTAAGAGTCGACACAGTAATCAAGGACCTGGGGACACACATAGGCAATAATCTAGCCTTTCACTATCACATGTCTACAGTAGTGAGGAAATAATTTTATGTTGTGCAACTTATAAACAGAGTTATGGCATCTGGGTCCAGGGAGGCCATTGTTCCACTGTATTCAGCATTCACCAGACCTATCAGTGAGAATAAAGCCTCCTTTAGTATGTCCCTAACCACGCACAGCCCACAACTGGAATGTTCACAGAGTTTCTTCATTAAAAGAATACAGGGTGCAAGTAATATGTCTTATGCAGACCACCTCAAGGCCCCATCCCTGTATTCTGTCTCCTACATGCCTTTGAGGGGAGATCTATGTCAGGCATACAAGGTGTTGTGAGACCCAACACTGATAGACCTGCTTATCAGCAAAAATAGCATAACCAGAATTACCCAAGCTAAAGACTTAAACCTTACCTGTGATATAAATAGGACCTGCTGGACAGACAAGTATATATCACAGAGATTAACCATTCTCTGTAACAGGCTCCCTGTCCATGTCAAGCAGAGTTCCTCCCTAACGTAATTCAAATGTAACTTGCATAGTTGGATGGGGAGCAGGAAATTCATCCCTGGCTTGGCACCTGTGTCTCTAATGGACACAGGTAGCATGTAAATGGTTCCTCTCTCAGTCCCCTGTTTGTAAATGTTTCATCTTCCAAGTCCCTGTTTACACTTATCAAGGGTACCAGAACTTGTTAGAGATTTGGAATGTTTGAGTAGGCTTAAAAGGCCCTAGTGGTCATTAGCCTATTAAACATCTATGAAGCTATGAACTACAGGGCACTGCTAACCCATGCAAGTATTCAAAATTTATAGCAGCACAGAAAAAAAAATGAAAACTAACTAATGAGCCCTGTGACCAATAAACTATGAGTCCTTTTGCATATTCCCCATATTAGACAGACCAGGCAAACACGTCCTACCACAAGATGAATAAACCCCGTCCTCCTAATGTAAAAGCAGATTACAAAAGACCCACAAGAGCAATGCCACCACAAGCCAACTAAACAGCGAATGGAAATCGCTTGATGCAGGTGATTACAAGACAGTCTTACAACGGTAACAGTGAGAGGAAGAGTGTTTTATTACATTAAAAATGTATATATGTAAGTTGTCAAATCTGATGTAAAAGTGGATGACAGGCAAAACTTTGAAGTCGTTTGCCTACTTTCTCATGCACATTTCTTTTCTCGGGATGATGTGTTGAGGTAAGAAACCACTACAACAGCCTGAGAGACATCAGCAGTCATTCTGCCTTAATTCATCAGGTGGTTTCCTTCCCTGTACTGTTATGTTGTATTGTTAAACTATTAATTTACCAACTCAATAACATGCACTTTGAAATTTAATATTAATAGGTTGTCAAAGAATCCCTTATACTTAATAATGGCTTATGTAAGACCATGACATATTCTCCTCGTAGCCAAACCTTCATTGAGTGTTACTATCATTTTTGTAAAAAACATTACAAAATTCAGAAGATATGCACTTCTATTGTTGAATCTGCACACTCTGTGCCAAGGAGAATTACATAAGCTGTGTTTTTATGAACTAATTCCATGTTTGTACACTCCAAGACTTTGAAAAAAATCAGTCTAGTAGGCCTGTAACTGACAAGGTTATTAGTAATCTCTCCCCCATGTATTGAGAATACTTTTGGAAGGCACTAGAGTTCTGGTATACATGTAGTTATCCTTAGATCACGTAGAACTATTTCTAGTAGTTTTGTGGTGTGGAAATCAAAGCCACATGTGGCATTTTTAAATCATTTGTAACAGCTATGATCATTATGCACCATGCTATGAGTTATTATTTCCCAAATGAATACAAATGTCTAAGTATTTTGAAGATGATGCTAAAATTATCATATAGGATAGTAGGTACGTATATACTGTGGTTGTGAGATCACTATTTTATTTGTTGATATTGTAATGCATTTTCATGATTCTTTCCTTTATGCTGAAAAATGCAGTTAAAGAAAAGATTGTTATTACCTTTAGCTTTCAGTATGAGACTAAATTTGTAATTACAACTGGATGATTTGAAGAGTTTTAAGTATCTTTTGAAACAGTTACTAAAAAATTTGTTTTCGGGTTAAGAATTACTTTTAATTGCCAAGAATGCATTTTTTTTATATGGCATAATTTATTTTTTATTTTTGTGGTTCCAACGTAATTTGTTTTTACATTTCCTTGTTCATTTGTGACATCTTAGTATATATCTTCAATCAAAACACCACTTGGTGCATTCTGAGTAGTTTTATTTTGATATTTAAGGAGATTATTACAAATTGCTGTTGCAAGGACTTTATTTATAAAAGGGTAATTCCCATGACGTCATGCTTAGCAAATGATATACAAAAACAATTTAAGGCGAGAGTATGTATCATTTAGTTTGAAAGAGGCATGAGCCTCCTAGGGATGTAGGACTACATACATATTTATTAAAATCATCACATCCAACACAGAGAAAACTCAAAATCATAGAAAAAATAATCTGAGAAAAGATTGCAGATGACATCCTTGTTCAGAATAGCAGAAGCATTTTGGAAAGGGGTAGCTTTGGAAGTGACCACAGAAGTGGACAAATATCAGGAAACAACTGAAAGTGTTAAGAAAAAAAGAAGCATTATAAGGTTTGTGGCCAGAAAAAAATGAAAAATATGTTGATCAAAATTTGATGCATGAATGGCTAAAAAGGGGTGATTTATACCAAAAGATAAAAAAATAATATTGGCAGTTGAAGATATTGGACAACTTGCATACTGGTTCAGAAAACATATATAAAAACAAGGAAGCACAGACAATTTAGGTTCTTCAGCACCATACTAGAAATAGTTGCATGTCTTTTTTGTTGGTTGTGATATACTTATAGTTGAAGGCATATATACTAAAAGAAATGATAATCTGGCAAGATTGCTATGTTAGGGATAGTGGAAAGATTGCAATAAAGAAGTAGCTGAGAAGCATTGGAAATGTGAGCCACAAAGAAATGCCAAAACTGAAAAATAATAATCAAATAGGATCACCCAAAACCCGCAGTTAAGAAAGCAGAAACAAGAAAGGCAGATACTGAAGTTGAGGAAAAAATAGGGCAAAAGCAGCATTAATTATTGAAACAGTTACACTTAGTGACTAAAGCAATCCGGCAAGCTGGTAGACATAAAGTTATAAATTATCAACACATACAAGTTGCAACCAGAAAAATATGAGACAAGGACACCTAGACAGTTTAAGTAAGAGTAAAAAGAACTTCTGGGTTAATAAAGAGTTCTCAAGCATACTCAAATACGCTATTGATATCAGTAAGTCTACGTGAAGTACAGAAAGAGGCCATGTTTGCTATATTTTGCATGCCGGGTTTGAGAAGAACACCCTTAACAAACATCACAGACTGAATCAATACTGTTTTTGCTGTCTTTAACTATGTTCCAGGTTGGGTCCATTGCTGTCACAGTATAAATAACGAGTGTCTCATAAGCATTCAATAAAAGATTATTCTTTTTAGATCAGATCATAAAATAATGAGAAGCAAACAAACAAACAAAAAAACAGTATTTCATGTAAGAGGCAAGCCATACCCTCTTCTCCCACAGTCCCCATTAATTATATATCACAACTATGAGATCAGAAACAACAGGGAAAGGACAAATTCCCAGACGCAGCTATATCACAGTTTTGGAGAATGTTCGCCCTTTTGAACATTTGCTCTTTTTAAGTACAACCATATACATATACTTATATGCAAACACTAAAGATGTCAAATTGAAAGTAACTGTCATGATAATTATGGATTACAGAGAGGATGACTGGTTTGTTAATAAAATATTTCAAATATTTTTACCACTTGTAGAGTGTTTGATAGCTGATAGAGACTTTTCCTGTACTCAGAATTTGCTAGTTAATTAAAAGATTTAGTCCAGTGTATATGTTTCTGTATGGTGACATTTTAGATTAGAGTTTAATGGTATATGGTTAAGTTGTGTTTATTTCTGGTTAAGTTTATTATTTTGGTACAGCGATAACTCGGTTTGATATATTTTGAGCAGTAAATGAATGCCAAGCACAATAAACACATTAATAACAGTAATAATGTGCATTATTATATACATTTCCCTTCTGAGAACTAAAACAACAATGTATAATGATGACCCAGTGATAATGGCAGATAAATAAACACGTGAACCTAATTAAGAATCTGAATTAGTAGTAGTTTAAATGACTGAAAAGTATGCATGCAGGGAAATATTCTAGAAAATTTTTGTGTAAGATAACATTGTCGTTTGAATATGATAGGAATACAAGATATTAAAGATTAATAATAAACATACTGTTCCTTTAAATAAAATGTTGTATACTAGAGTATAAAATAGCTAAAGCAATATTTTTTTCTTTAAATTTTAATTTTCTTAGAACTTTAAAAATGTATTTCACACATATACTAAATCAAAGCAATTAACTGCATTCTACTTCCATTTGACATTTTTTTCTTAGACATCACATATCATTTATCTTTAATTGATTAGAAATGGGGATCACAGCTTTTATTTTTTTCTTAAATAATATTTATTAATGCTATTTATTTTATTATTTATGTACTTTGACCTCAAGATTTACAGAAGACAAGCGTTAATAAGACAAAATGTATTGTAATATTTTAAAGTAAACGTTTGTTGACACATTTGGAAATGTGAAATCTACTATCATCAACAAATTTCTCCCAGAGTAGTTAGAATAACTACTTTCAATAGGGCTAACCATCTGATATTCCAAGACACGTTAGTGGGAGTCACAGAATAGTGAGTATGAATTGACAAAAAATGGGGATTTAACATATACTAAATCAGAGACTGTCATTTTTCAGAATTTTCCCATGGGGTTAGCATACATAAATTTGGGGTTGGGGGGATTGCCCCCATGTTGGGGAAGCAGGAGTGCCTGATTTACTGCAAAAATAACTTAAAAGGAGAACAGAATTGTTTCATATTTGCTGTTCTCCTGTATTATCAAACCTTTTTCTGAATTCCAATCACGAGCCCTTAATAGATGATACAGAATGCAGTTTTTTTGGCATTCAGGCTTAATTTTCTGTGTAAACTATGTATCTTTAGATTATTGCACATTCAGCATGATGTCTCTTAAACTTGCTAAATTATCTTTAGTATATGCCAATCCGTCAGTGACAATGCAGTCACATTATTAAGACTAATTTCTCTGAGGCTGGTTTAGCTGGGAGTTTGGTTCCAAATACATAACTCATCAGCAAGTGCTATAACTAAGCTTATGGTTTGGTGACCTCAGAGATATTTATAATAAATAGTCGGGGTTGCAGGGGAGACAGACCACTGCAACTTAACTCTGACAAAAAAACAATGTAAAACTATTTTTGATGATCCATGTGCTCTTTGTCTCTTGGATATGACCAGACAGGATTCATTAAATTCAATTTCAGTAAAGCCAACTATATCCTTATCAAAATGTGTATATATGAATTAATGAAACAAAATCTGCACAACAGTGTCTAAAAATATTCTGTATACATCACTAAAGAGAAACCATATTTAAAAAGTAGACGGAAAATAATCTTCAAGGCAGCAGGACATCTACAACAAGCATAGCGTTTTCTATTGTACAGTAAAATGATTTACATCATTTAATTACATTACAAGCATTTGTTGATGGTAGAGACAATGAGCCTTTTATAGTCTGCCATTTAAATGCATTTATATTAGGTTGGAGTGAGGCACAGGCAATGTATGATGGAGCTCCATGAATGGGAGGGGTAGTTCAGCTTGCCATTACAGTTACGTCTGACTGCCATAGGGTAACGTCTCTTAGACTGACTAGGAGATATGCTTCTATGAGTTACGCAGGGTGCATGTCTGCAATCAGAGATTGGTTACTCAGACCTGCTTTCTGCTAACACCACACAAGGGGAAATGTATTACAGTGCTTGGTCTGTCTATAACACAGATGGTAGTACTCTAGACATTGTTGTTAGATTCAGCTTGATTCCAGATTTGGCCTCGGACTGACTGGTCTGGTTCCTTCAGGTGTCTCTGTCATACAGCATCCTAGGCACTATGATAGATATTATGCTTTAAAATGGAGTTAGAAGTAGTTTAAGCTATATGCAGAGACTCTAACTTCTTTGAATGTGAGATAGAAGGAAGAACTAAATGTAGGTTGTTTTATTTATCAATCATCTAATAGCATTAAGATTTCTGAGTAGGGATTCATGTATTTACCTCATGACCTCTTGATCTTTTGACTCACTATAATTCTGGGTAATATCACTAACCATGTCATTGACAAGTCCATGGCTTTTACTAATGATTTTTTTTTATTATGAAAAGATTCAGTCTTACAAACCAAGCCCTTTTTAGACTTACTATTTTATGTCAGAGTGGCCATGTCTGATTTATCAGTCAGTGGTTCAGAAGGTTACTTGCTTTGATACATGAAAGATCTGGGGGTCTGTGGGATCTGTCCCCTTGCAAGGTGTTTGGATTCATGTTCAAGTACTATCACTGTAGTACAGCATTAGGAAGGGTGCCAGTGTTCATATGTTCATATGTGTTTACTAGGCTAATGACCACAAGGGCCTTTTTAAGCCTAGCCATACATCTCAAATCTCTAACAAATTCTGGTACCCTTGATAAGTGTAAGCAGAGGCTTGACTGATAAAACATTTACAAGCAGGGGTTGGGAGCTGAACCATTTACAGGCTGCCTGTGTCCATTAGAGACCTAGATATCAAACCATGGATGAATTTCCTGTTCCTTTTCCAATTGTCCAAGTTACAGTTGAATTTGTTTAGGGAGGAACGCTGCTTCACATTTATGGGGAGCCTTTTCCAGAGAACAGGTAGTCTCTGTGATACATACCTGTCTCTCCTGCAGATCCTATTCGTATCACAGGCAAGGGTAGAATTAGGTCTTTAGAATGGGTAATTCTGGTGCTGTTTGTTTTGCAAATATGAAGCAAATATCCTATTTGTCAGAACTGGTGGAAGCTTAGGTGCATGTTAAAGATCCCAGAACACTTACAGAGAGCATAAGCAGTTTTATTAAAACAGTCATCAGAAAAATAATAAAAAACAACAGAAAATCATCCAGCTAAATGTACATATACCAAATCAAAATAACCTATAGTATCCATAAATGATGCATCATTATTGTGGGCTATTTAGACATTGACATGACTAACAGAAATTAATCACACTAATATAACAGCACAATAACTGGCAGAAAACTTACAGATGAATTACACATTTGTGAGCTTGTACTTAGAGATACACGTTCATGTATGTTACACACCAGTGTGTGAGGTACACAGATGTGTCCTTATAAAAAGAAGTGCAATGACATTGTGCTACAGAAAAGCAAATGTATCAGTCGTGTGCCTTCATTAATTGCAAATTAATGTAATCTGCTCCTACTCGTCAGCACTGGGAGACAAGGCATTCCCAATATTGCACAGACTTGTCTAAGAATGATCTATAATTTTGCAATATTAGGGAGATGTGTCTAATCTCCAAGACAACTACGCATACATGCATACTACATCTTTTTTAATTTACATAAATATAAGGGATCTACTCAGTGGGCACCCACAATTGACTGGATTATTGCTGCATCATGCTGTGGAAACAATGCATTGTAGTGATAACAGGTAAGTCTGTACCATAGGGGTCACTGTGATTGGTACATTTTTTCTACTATGAAAAAGTCTTTTTTTTCAGTTTTACTTTGAGTCAAACTATCTATAAACAATTGTTCCATTCAAAGTAGAACTGTGCACCCGAGGTTATCTTACATTCCTTATCAAAGGAAGAATATCTTGCTTCATTAAGTATAGCCATATAACCCTGCAGGAGGGAAGTAAGATTCAGAGACAGTTTCTTCTAGTTTCTGAAAAGCAAAGCACACATCAATAGTGCTATCATGGTAAACTATTTTAGTATCTTGTCTAATTAGACCTATCGTTGAATATAATGCCAGGCTACTCCTGTATGTCCACAGAGGTCATAGTCACACTTTACCCATTATCAGATCTTTAATAAAATATAATGCCATGTTTGGCTTTTTCCTCTTGAAGCATCTTGACTAACGAGAAACATCTTGGAGATTAGCCACAAAAAGAAAAAGAACAAAAACATTTTTTTATATATATTTTTTTACCTAATTGAATTTTATATCTTAAACTAGGTAACCAAAATATTATTATAATTTTAAGTTCCAGTTGCCATACCACCCAGCAATCTGGGAAGTCTAGCAGGTGATGGCTATCCTCCGGATAAAAGTCCAACCAAAAATAAATACTTCTCTTACTCCAGTTGTCCCAAAAAAGTAGATCCATTTATACAAACTTTTTTATTGACCTGTATATGCGGCAAACATGTTGACTGTTTATGTATAAATTTTTACTTCCTTAAAAGAGCTAACTAATCTTCATGTCCCATGGATTTCATATTTTCTATGTTCTTGCCATGTTAACTCCTGGGCTAATAATTTTACATTAATTTCCAGCAATATATATATATATATATATATATATATATATATATATATATATATATATATATATATATATATATATATATGGGTCTACTTCAAAACAGCGACATGCCAAAACACTGACGACGAGAACACCGAGACCAGAAGATTTACAACTGAGATGACCGACAGTTTAAAAGCCCGATGCTGAGAACACCAACATGTTAAGGTAAGTGTGCGATAGTGACAGTCTTTAGGATTAGGGGCAGGTTAAGTGAGTTAGAGTTAGGGTGCGGGTAAGGTAAGTGTGCGATAGTGACAGACTTAGGGTAAGGGGCGGGTTAAGTGAGGTAGGGTTAGGGTGCGGGTTAGGTGAGTATGCGATAGTGATGGACCTTAGGGTTAGGGTTTGGGTTAAGGTTAGTGCATAGATAGTTGTATATGTAAGGTTTAGTGTAGGTTTGTAAGGTTTTTGGTGTGCTTGTGTTATGTGTGTGTGTTTTTTGGAAAAGATATTTGTATTGTTTTCTTGATTGTGGTTTGTCGTGCATGTGAAGTTTCATGTTTTTAAACTGTCAGTCATTTCAGTTGTCAATCTTCTGGTCTTGGTGTTCACGTCGTGGGTGTTTTGGCGTGTTGGTGTTTTGAAGTAGACCCATATATATATATATATCTATATATATATATATATATATATATATATATATATATATATATATACACACACACACACACACACACACACACACACACACACACACACACACACACACACACACACACACGTATACATAGATACGTATGTATGTACATCTATCTATATCTATATTTATCTCTATCTGTATATAGATTTTATATATATATATACACACACACACACACACACACACACACACACACACACACACACACACACACACACACACACACACACACACATATATATATATTATCATTAACTATGGTTAGTCTAGTAGTGTGTTTTTAGGAGAAACCCAAGATGATATTTCTATTACCGGGGAAAATTTGGCCAGGACATCTGGGAACTTCCCTTACTATTGGTAGTCAGGGAAGGGTTGACTTCCTGTTTCCTGTCCAGGCATGGAGGCAGCCAGGAGGAACAGGAAAAAATATGGCTAATTCAGATTTTGATGAAACTGGAAAGTGAAAGTCGTTGGAAATGTAGTTGAAATGGTAGGAGTGCTACCGCACCTTTTTTGTCTGATGAGGTGGGTGCATATAGGAGGGAAAGCAGATTGTAGCTGAAACAGACTTGGATTCAGAGGAAAACTTTCAGAGAAGACTGGTTGAAGGAGAGACAGTTACCTCTGAAAAATGCATAATTACAACTCTCCATTGGGGGAGGGGGATGTGGAATGATTATTTGGAAGAAATGGTAAACTAATATGAACCAGAAAATGAAGCAGCAATTTCATGGAGAGTGACACCATGGAAAAAAATAGAAGAAGAAAAAAGGAGAACAAGAGACTGTACAGAAGAAGTTCCAGAGACAAAATCTGAACAAACTGTTGGAAAAGGAACAAAGAAAGAAGAAATAAAAGAAACAAAACAGAAGTATACAGTACATGTGAGCAGTAAAAAAGAAGAAAGTTTGGACAGATATGAGGTTTGGGATAGCACCTATGAGTGTCAAATCAAAAGAGGTAAGATCATTTATTTTAATTAATAAAGAGACTTTTTGTAACTTGATTTTTGAGACTGGGCAGGCCGTGGAAACTTTTTTGGATGCATATGAAGAAAAGAAAAATATTTATTGATGGTCAGAATATGTGTTGCAAGCTTTTTACAGGCAAAAAAAAAGAATAATGATCCAGTTTAGAATGAAAGTTGAAGCAAAAGAACTGAAAGAACATTTGTTAACTAAATGTAAAGAAGTAATGGACACTACAAAAATATATGATGAAAGACGACTATGGACTGGGGGATGGGAATGTAGAGTAATGCTGAAAATGAAAAATGATAATGTTATGGATTTACCTAGTATTATTAATATTCATGGTAATAGGGGTTTTGTGAAATACAGGGGTCAACCAAATCTTTTTATTTTTGTGGAAAAAATGATAATTTAATCAATGAATGTGATAAAAAAAGATTTTATTTATTTAGTAAAACAGAGCATAATGCAAAAAATGTGATTTAAAGTGCACAGAATGTGGCAATACTAGTCATTCATGGCTTGAATGTGAAATGAATGTGCAAGAAAATGACAATAAAAATGAAGTTTTACAGGAGAATGAGATAGAAAAATGTGTTATACAAGAAAATGTGCAAAAAAATGTGACTAATAAAGAGGTTGTACATGAAGTTAAAGAACGTAATAAGATAAAAGAAACGGAGGAGACAAGTGAGGAAGAAACTGACTTGTATACAGTAAGAAGTAAAAATAATTTGATCAGGAAACGAGTTAAAGAAAGGACAAGAAAATTCAAAAATATAATGTTTAGAGAAAATAAGAAAGAAAGGGATAAATGTTTTATTATACTAACTGTTCTTAAAAGCTGAAATAGCTTTAAATGTGAATAGTATAAAACATCTTAAGTGGAGAATAGGTGTATTACAATGGTGTGCTGCAGTAGATGCACGTTATTGTTTTAGAAGATAGATTATTAACAGAGGAAGAAAGAATACAAACTGAAAAACTTTGGAATGGTGCAGTAGTTTGGAACATGGAGAAATAAACATGCTCGGGTGAATGTATATTATTTCAAGAAAGCATTAAAATATTAGATGTAGCCTTAGTGGAACTAGGACAACTATATGGTAATAGAATTGAGATGGAAAATATGTGCACAGAATTATAGCTTTATATGCATATGTCACAAAAAAGTGAGAGAAATGATGCTTACAAATATTATTTAATATGTGTAAATATGGATACTATAGTGGTGGGGGATTTTAACTGTAATTTAAGAAAAAAATAAGAGCAATTGTGATGTCAAAATGGCTGAAGAAATTATGAGAAGTGAAAAGTTAAGTATATGGGAGCATAACCATTGGACCTACAAAAGGAAAGAAATTAGGACAGAAATTGATTATTTTTAATATCTGATAGTTTAAAAGTTAAAAACAAAGGAATTAAATATGCTGAATTTTCAGATCATGTGCCTGTATGGGTTAAAATACAGGAAAATGAAGAATATATAAAAATAGGAAAAGGAATAAAGAGAATGAATTGAAAGGAGTTAAATTTAGAAGAGAAAGAAGAACTTATGGAATTATGAAAAAATCCCATGAATATGAAAGAGTTTTATGAGAACTGGACTGTTTAGTGGCTTAATTTTAACAAGAAATATAAACAAGGGTTTTTAGACTGTATAAGGGGGAAAAGAAGAAAAGAAAAAGAGAGATATACGATATTAAGTCAAGAAACATTCAGAGACTTATTAGAGAAGAAAAATTCCTTTTATGAAAATTAAAGAGAAACATATAAAATGAATAAAATTAAAATTAACAACTTGTTATATAAACAAAAAATATTGTTTTCAATGAAAGAAAGAAGAGTTATTACCATATTTGAGTAAAATAATAAAAGAAGGAAAAATAATAAGAGAATTAAAAATAAGGAAGGTAAGCAAATATAACAGCAAGAAGGAATATGCAAAATAATTAAAGAATATCTATTGCAATTATTTGTTACAAGAGAAGAAAATAGAACAAATTTATAAAGGTGAAACATTAAATATAGAAGATAATGAGTATTTAGAACAAAACATAACTATGAAAGAATTGAATTGAATTCTAAAAGATATTAACATGAATTCTGCAACAGGACTGGGCAGAATTGAATATGGTATTTATAAAGAAATGAAGGAGTGGCAAAAAATAATTTTTATAGAAGTTATGAATGAAGGGTTAGAAACTGGAATTAAAGCGAAAGAGATATGTACAGGAGTTATAAAATTTATATTTAAAAAAGGAAATAAAGAGGAAATAAAAAAAATTGGAGACCTATAACATTGAATAATATGGATTATACATTTTTTATGAAAATAATAACAAAAAGGTTACAAAAATGGATAGAATATATTACCAAAATGTATTTGGAAGAAAACGAAAAGGAAGTCAAGAGTTATTATGGATAATAAGAGAAATAACTGATGATATCATAAATAAAAATGTAGAAGTGAAGGTTATGATAGGGGATGTAAGTAAACCATATGATAATATTCAATATAGATTATTATGGGGAATTTTGCAGGCATATAATGTAAGCAAAAATATTACAAGTAATAAAATCTGTTTATGAAAGAAACTATATGAAACTAAATGTAAAAGGCTGTATTGGGGAAGAAATAAAAATAGAATGTGGAATAAAGCAGGGCTGCCCAGCTAGTAGTGTAATTTTCTCATTAGTTATGAATGCAATAGTGAAGGAAATTAATAAAATGTCAAGTAGCGGTGGATACAAAATGATGAAGGAAGTGCAATTACCAATAATGTATAATTATGCAGATGATATTGTAATAATTGTTAAAAATAAAGTATGGATGGAAGAAGTAAATGAAAAATTAAGTATAAATTTAAAAAATTGGTTTAAGTATAAATAAAGAGAAAAGTAAAGGATTTGGTTTTGAAGGTATGATAGGAGGTATTCAGTTCAATGAAAAATATATAGCTATATTAGGAATAATATTTGGAGGGAATGAATACAGACAACAAAAATGGGATAACATACTCAAAGAAGTAAAGGATAAACTATTTTTGGAAATCATATAGATTTTCATATACAAAAAAACACATTTGTTGAACACCGTGGTAATAAGAAAAATTGCTTGCTAACATCTATATGATTACTAAAAAGTGCAAAAAGGAATTAATGATGTCCAGTGTCCCACCAGGGGCTCCAATATCCTAGACCTGGTCATTACCAGCATGGGAGATAGATGCTCCACACCAGTGGTCACCCCCTCATTGGTTAGGTCTGACCATAAGCAAATCACCCTTGACATCCACATCCCACCCCCACCTCCCAGTAAGTAAACCTCCGTAAAAAACTTCTCCAAAGTCAACTTCATGCTACCCAAGTCAGAAGTGACAAACTTCATGATACCCATGCAGACGGAAGCTGAAGGTTCGACTGCTGAATTCTACACTAAGGCACTGTACGAGCACATCCACTCATGCATGAATCATGCCATCCCAAATACAACCACGACACTCTCCTCCAAGAAAAGGAAGCCAATCTGGTGGTCCCCTACCATAAACAAACTATACAACAGAAGAAAGAAACTGTTGCAGAAAAGAGGAAAATCTCAGGATGCAAAAAACTCCCTTACCAGCCTCAGTAAGAAGCTGAGATCCCTCATAAAATCCTCCAAAGCTAGCTACGAAAATAAAATTACCAAAGATTCCAAAGACAACCACAAGGCATTCTATAGTTATGTCAAAAATCTAAATGGCAATGCTCAGATATGCTTTGAGCTACAACAGAATGGCATTAAATATACTGATCCCAAGGATATTGCCAATATCCTAGCAGATCAATTTAGTGCCAACTTCACCCCCCCTCACCCCCTAAAGGGCCCATCTCAATACCAAAAGATTGCCACATTCCGGTAATCATGGCCACACAGGTAAAAACCGCACTCTCCAAAGCTAAGAATACAGCATCCATTGGACCAGATGACATCCCGGGCTGTGTACTACATGAACTACAAAATGAATTGGCACCTCACCTAAGTGTCATGTTTAATCATAGCCTCACCTCAGGCTTCATGCCCACTGAGTGGTGCACAGCTACAGTTATCCCACTCCACAAGGAGGGATCCACCTTGGATCCCGGAAACTATTGTCCCATCAGTCTGACAAGCCTGATCTGCTAGGGCTTGGAACGCATTATCATGAAACTTATAAACAAAGACATTGGCAACCTTCAAACACTGGACCCCACCCAGTTTGGATTCATGAAGGGCTGATCTTGTCTCCTGAACCTGATTGACTTCTTCAAATGAGTCTCCAGAGCTGTGGACGAGGGTAAGGCAGTCCACACAGCCTATCTGGACCTCACCAAGGCCTTCAACACCATCCCCCACTCTGAAATCATAGATAAACTTACTAAGCTGGGCATAAATCCCTATGTCACTCGATGGGTTGCCAACTGGCTTTCTGACAGAACTCAGACTGTAAAAGTAGCTGACTCCAAATCCAGCTCCAGACAAGTGACAAGTGGTGTGCCTCAGGGTTCAGTCCTGGGACCGCTCTTGTTTGGCATCTACTTCTCTGAAGTACAGGTCAACACTAAGGGACTCTGGCTAACAAAGCTCACAGATGACTGCAAACTGGGAGCTATTATTGAATCCCCAAATGATGTGGATATTCTACAAAATGGCCTTACAGAAACAGATGCTTGGTGCCAGAGCCATGGGCTCAAGCTTAATGCCAAGAAATGTATAGTTATTCCCTTTGGGAAAAAACATGTACCCATGAAATACCACATAGGTAGCAGTACACTAAACACTTCTCCACAGCTGTGGATGAGGGTAAGGCAGTCCACACAGCCTATCTGGACCTTGCCAAGGCCTTCGACACCATCCCCCACTCTGGAATCATAGATAAACTTATTAAGCTGGGCATAAATCCCTATGTCACTCGATGGGTTGCCAACTGGCTTACTGACAGAACCCAGACTGTAAAAGTAGCTGACTCCAAATCCAGCTCCAGACAAGTGACAAGTGGAATACCTCAGGGTTCAGTCCTGGGACCGGTCTTGTTTGGCATCTACTTCTCTGAAGCACAGGCCTACACTAAGGGACTCTGGCTAACAAAGTTCACAGAAGACTGCAAACTGGAAGTCATTATTGAATCCCTAAATGATGTGGATATTCTACTAAAGGGCCTTATAGAAACAGGTGCTTGGTGCCAGAGCCATGGGCTCAAGCTTAATGCCAAGAAATGTATAGTTATTCCCTTTGGGAAAAACATGTACCCATGAATTACCACATAGGTGGCAGTACACTAAACACCGAAAGTGTGATGAGAGACTTAGGGACACAGGTGGACAGTGGTCTCAACTTCAGTAACCACTAGGGCTGATAGCCTAGTACAAACCTATGAACCTATTATATTTTCTTTTATATGGGGCTCTGAAATGAATCCAGTCAAGAGAAGGATTCTACATATGAAAGAAGAGCAAGGTGGTTTAGGTTTAATAAACCCAGTAGTACACGCAGCATCTTTAATTTTATATAAAGTATTAAAAGGAATTATGAAGGAAAATAAAAACTTAATAGAAATTATATTATATTATAAATACAAAGAACTGTGGGAAGCAATGGAAGTTAAAAAAGAAATAAAAGTATTGTGAATAAAGAAATGAAAGCGTACCAAAACAAAATTGTGTTTTGGAAAACAAAAAAAGAATATATGTGAGAAAAATAGAAAGGATTGGTGCTTAAGTATTATGAAAGCATTTTATTGCATTGATCCATGGAAAGATTTAGAAATAGGTAAGAAAAAAAGCCATAATGATGTGATATAATAACTATAAAAAGATTAAAGAATGTAATGATTTTTATCAAGATTGTCTATCAGAAAATTGCCAGTTAAGGCAAATATGACATACAAGAAAAAGCAAGATAGAATATGTAATAAATGTAGAGAGTTTGAGACTACTGAGCATGTGTTTCTGAAATGTGAAAGAGTTAATCATTTGTGGAAAGAAATATGTAAAGATAAAAGTTTATTAAAATTTGAGCAAATAAATATGGACATACTAGAATTTGGTTATTATGGTGCAAAGGAAGAAATAAAGAAATAGAGTAATATTTTATGTTTTATAGACTATATGGAATGAGAGAATAAATGAAATTAAATACAATGGAAAATGGACTTTGGCAAAGATTCTGGAGAAAATAATGTTTTTGTTGTGGATAAAAGAGTGGGGGTTGCTTAAATTGAAGTTTATAATGTATGGAGATTTGAAAATAGATTTAAATACTGTAAATAATGTAAATATGTAAATAATATATAATGTATATATCAATAAAAACTCTATTCTTGCACAGGGGGAAGGCTTTGTGTATGATACTATTGTCTTCCAGTTTCCATTCAAGGCGTGAAGGTGACCCGGAGAAACCAATGAAGTAATGAAGGAAGAAACATTGTCGAAGGTGCTGTTAAGCAGTTTGGAAATGGTAGAATTGCTACCAAATGTGGACACGGATACTAAAATTGTCGAAGTACTTGTATTGGAGGATAAGGGTAATATGGAGCTGAGCGATGTGGAAGATGAACAGCTAGCTGATACTGAAGAGGTGTTTCAGCAGAAGCTGTTTAAAAGTGAGTCGGAGAGTCAAACAGGATGTATTATTACAACTGTCCAGTCCGGGGGAGTGCAGGATGATTATTTGGAGCAGTTCATAGATCAGAGCAAGCTGGAGAATGAGGCAGTGGTATTGTGGAGTGAGATAATGGAGAACATAGAAGAAGAAAGAAGGAAAAGTGAATCAGAAGAGAAGACCTATGCCCAAACCGTTAAAGAAGGAGAAGAAAAATGAGAAGAAAAGAAAGAAGTTAAGAAACGGTATATAATTCGAATAAGTAATAAAAAGAACAGAGGACTTGACAAGTATGAAGTCTGAGACTCATTGATTGTGCCATTGGGTGTCTCTGCAAAAGAAGTAAGAGTTTTATTTTGATTAATAAAGAGACCTTTTGTGACTTATTATTTGAATATGGACAACATATGGAGAATTTCTTAGGAAATTATGAGTTAAAAAAGAATGTCTATCCTTGGTCAGAATACTGTATGATACTAAGAAATGGATAATGGTACAGTTTAGAAGTAGAAGCTGCTGAATTAAAAATATGTTTAATAACTGTTTTCAAAGATGTGATGGACACTATAAAGATTTATAATAAAAGAGGTCTTTGGAACAGGAGGCTGGGAATGTGGGCTTATATTGAAAATGGAAAATAACAGTTTGAAGCATATACCAAGTGTTATAAATGTAAGTGGTAATAGAAGATTTGTTAAATATAAGGGACAGACTAAAACTTGTTTCTTGCAGAAAAGATGATGACTTGATTAGTGAATGTAACAAATAATTATATGTGGACAGATGTGGCATGAAGCAAAAAATACGAAATGAAATGTAAAACGTGTGGTAATACAAGCCATGTTTGGTTAGATTATGAAAGTGAGGAGCAACAGATTGGTGAAGAGGTTATACAAGATGTGGAACAAGAAAAAGATACAATACAAGAAAAGGTAAATCAGAATGAGGTAGACAAGATTAGATACAAATATTAAAGAATGCAAAAATACAGGAGTGGAAAAACTGATATAAGTGAAGATGAATATGTGTTCTGGAAAATAGTGAAAGGAAGAAAGAATTCTATAGGAAAACGAGTTAAAGAAAGGAAAAGAAAACACAAAGGTATGTTAGTTAAAGAGAATAAAATATGTAAAGGATGAGTTCCTCTTTTTATTTTCTCTTTTCTTCTTTGTTAGAAACTGAAAATATTAGCTACTAATGTGAATAGTATAAGAAATGTTAAGAGGAGACGTGCCATATTACAATGGTGTGCATTATTAGCTGCTAATGTGATTATATTTGAGGATATTAGGTTATTAACATGGGAAGAAAGAGTACAAGTAGAAATAAAGGAGAGGAATAGAACAGGAATAGATACATTTTGGAGAAGTATCTATGAAGATCCTGTGGAACATAACAAAGATACTAAATGGATAGAAGAAGTAAAAGGAAGAATAAGAAGTTTAAAGGTACAAGATATGAAATGGGATGAAGTAATGAATAGAGAGATTGAGATAAAGTTAAAAAAATCCTCCAATTGGAAAACCCCGGGCCCAGATCCAATACCTAATTTCTGGCTAAAAGTAATAACATCTTTGTATGAAGATTTAGCCACGAGTAAGAATTATTTATATGCACACCCTGAAATGACACCAACCTAGTTGACAACAGGAAATACAATGCTCCTACTTAAGAGTGAACCTGCAAGTTATCCTAAAAGTTATAGACCAATAACTTATCTTCCGATGATCTATAAACCATACATCAGAACTGATGCCGACAGAGTTTGTAGTCATTTAGAAGAAAATTCAATCATGACAATAGAACAAAAGGGTAATAAAAGAAAGTCTTATGTAACAAAGGATCATCTGTTGCTAAATAAAGTTGTAATGGAGAACTGTAAAAAGGAGAAGAATCTAAGTATGGCATGGATTGACTACAAAAAGGCATTTGATAGTATTCCACATTCACGGATAAAAGAATGCTTAGAAATGTATACAATACACCCTACACTGATCAATTACATTACAGTGACCATGAAAAGTGGCAGATCACTTTGCAATTAAGCCATGATAAAAGACAAAGTAATTATTCCAGGGATAAAAATTCAAAGGGGGATATTCCAGGATGACTACCTGTCACTGCTGCTATTCTGTCTTGCCCTTAACCCTTTAAGCTATCTACTTAACTGATTAGGCCACGGCTATAATTTGGCTCCTAGAAAACAGCAAAGTGTAAAGTCCTCTCATCTTCTCTTTGTAAGTGATTTAAAACTGTATAGCTCATCAGATGAGGAACTGAAAGCACAACTGCAAGCAGTCAAAACTTTTTCAGATGATATAAGAATGTCATTTGGTCTTGATAAATGAGCAAAAGCAACCTTTAAAGTAGGAAGACTGCAGCACCAAGAAAACATCAGTTTGGGACAAGAACATAGTATAAAAAAACTTGAGCAAGGGAGTGTATCAATATTTGAGAATTGACGAAGGATCAACAATAAAACATGAATAAATCTAAATAAATCTTAGTAAGGAATATTTTAGAAGAAGGATATTTTCAATACTATTGCCTCTCTTTGAACAACAAGAGTTAAATCTCAAATCTTCCCTTGGCTTATCAACACCACTCATTCCTCTATCCATGTCAGAGATCTTGCGTGGAAAAAATGTACCAAATCAAAATCTCCTTCAGACTTACAAAAATATAAAAAACTTGGAAACAAAACTAAAAAAAATGATAGTATCTGATAAAAGAAACTTCTACTCACAATCCACCTCTAATCACAATAGTAACCCTAGGGACTTCTGAAAGTCAGTTAACCACATATTACATCCAGGTAACCCACCATCCCCTAACCCTGATCCTAACCTGTTTCCCACTGAAACAGCCACCCAGTTTAATTACTTTTTCATCAACACCATCAGTAAAATACTGCCTTCTAGCTCCATATCTCTTCCTAACTCCACCTTTGCTTCTGATTTGTCTAGCCCTCACTCTGAAAAACACCCCAATCCCCAGAAAACACTTTTTCTCTTCAACCTGTATCAACTGCCTATATCAAAAAACTTCTTTAGATCCTAAAGCCATGCTCTCCATCAGCTGACAACTTTCCACCATACTTCCTAAAAATAGCCACCTGTTCCAGTGAAAGAAAACTAATCAATCATTCTATAATTTAAATAGAGATGAATATGAAGCTTTGCATGAATTACAAAGTAATAAAATGTAATATTTAGATCAGCTGACAAGGGTGGTGCCATTGTGGTTTTAGATTATGAGTTTTGCAATAACAAAATGCTGCTTGAATTGATATTGGAGAATAATGTTTTCCTATGTGCAGATGCTTATTATCTGCAATCCAGAGAGGTGGCTTTTGGGACGCCATGCGTAAACTCATATGCCAATTTGGATATGGCATCTTGGGGAAAGAGGTTTATTGTAAATACTGAGTATTGGTGATATATTAAATATTATAGAAGATATGTTGATGACATCTTTATAATTTGGGAAGGGACAGAAGTAAATTTACAAGTTTCTGTAGCTTATATTAATAATACTACTGGATTCCTTAAGTTTGTATGGAAATGGTCATCAAATGAAACAGAGTTTTTAGATGTGTTGATAAGTAGAAGTAGTGATGGTTTCTTCACCTCATTATATAAGAAAAGATGTAGAAAGAATAATTTTCTACACCGTATCAGCATGCATCCAAGGCACATATACAAAATTTTGGTTATTGGTCAAGGCTTAAGGGCATCTAGATTACTAGTTGTGATATTAATTTTCATACAACTATTAAGGGTTTAGAGAAATAATTTATTAACAGAGGCTATACTAAGAAAGAGTGTGGAATATTGTACGATGAAACTGTGATTGATGGGAAAGGGAGGATTCGACCATATTTGAATAGGGCAAGAAGAGCAATGGGTAATGATTAGATTAATAGGAACAATAATGTCAGTTTGAATCAGATCAGAATGACTATCCCATATTCAAATAAAAACAGAGTTATACAAGACATTATATATAAAAATTGGAAAATCCTTGCAGTCAATGATGATATTGGTAAACCCAGGTATTCTTATAAGAATACCAAGTCCTTAAAAAGGTTACTATGTTATGAGAAGAGTGATATACATAGAGTAAGATCTGAAAGAAAAGGCACCTTTCCTTGCAGAGGTTGTAATCAGTGTTCCTGTATGGCTGATACAAGTGTTTTATACATCCTGATACAGGAAAAAGGTATGCTTTTGAGCATTATGCAGATTGTAAATCTCAAGATTTAGTATATTTGACACAGTGTATAAAATGTGTGTCATGTTATATAGGCAAGACCAATGGGACACTGAGGGAAAGAGTGAGGGAGCATATCTATGCCATACACCGTGAGGATGATTCCAATGCTTTAGCCAAGCATGTTATAAATGATTTATCACATAAGTTTAGATTTTTAGTAATAGAATTAGTGAGTAAGACACTTAATTTAGGAAATCATAAGAATTATACTGAAAAACAAAAGATGAAATGGATCATTAGGATGCAAGTAGACAAAAATACTGGTTTGAATGATAGGGTTTCTCTAAAACTATTTTTATTTGATAGATCTCTACCACATTAGTGACTATATAGATTTTTAATAGTGTCTGCTGTTTAAGATTTCTGTTTTTAAGTTATAATTCATGTGCTTTTAGAAGCATAGGTGATTTCTACTGATTCTTTAGTATTTTGTCTATATACATTTTTTCATATGCACCAACATATTTATATTTGTATGTATTTTTTTCATAGATGTGTGTATGAATTTTGTTACTGCAATCATTATTTTCACATGTATCAGATATATGTTCTTTTAAGTACTTTATATTCATTGTCATAGCTGCTTTGTTTTTGAATGTATTGCAAATAATAATTAGTTCATATTATCAAACACATTTTTATGAATGTGTCTTCTGTCAGTTGATAAGGTTAGGTGCAGTGCTTTGCCTAATTAGTTAATTTGTCTATATTTGTAGGACTATAACTAATAGATGTGTATTGGCTAGTATAACACTGCCATCATGTGGTTTTTATGAAGTACTACATTAATTGGAATAATGTTTTAATTTAATTTATATTAATGAATTGGTTAATGATGTGCTTTTTCACTTTTTTTGATATTTAAATTGTTTAGGGAAGCATTTTTCTATGGTCTGATGAAGCTTTCAGAGGGAAAGCGAAAGCGCTTACTGGATTTTATTTTCTGTTTCTACATTAAAGCCTGATTCCTTTTGGAGCCGTGTTGTTACCTTGTGTTTTTTTGGATGTTATTTTTGCTAACAATCTTTATAAATCCTGCCCCAACTCAACTCTCATCCAATATGTGGATGATTCTTCAGTCATCACCTCCTCTGATTATTTCTCAGACCTGCTTTCCAACACCCAGCAAACTTTCACAAATATTGAGACCTGGCTAACCAATAACCAGCTAATACTCAAGCTGAGAAAACTGAACTACTTCTATTTCTGCCTAAATCACACTCTCATAACACCTCAGACTTCACTATCACCTCATCAGACAGGCTTTTCCATATGGTCTAGCGGTTAGGATTCCTGGTTTTCACCCAAGCGGCCTGGGTTCGACTCCCGGAATGGGTTACATTTTTACCTATGAACCTATAGCACTCTTCAAGAAAAATCTTGATGACTGGATGGGTAATAGGAAATTCACCCCAGGAATCACTTCTGTGGTTCTGCTTGACAGGGGCACAGGAAAATAATTTTCTTGGGTGGCAAAAGCCAGGGCACATTTTTGGCTAGGCTTGTATAGGCCCTAGGGCCAATAGCCTAGTACCTACCTATGAACCAGCATCAATGTTGAATCTCATAACAAACTACTAGGTGTCATAATTGATGATAAACTAAAGTTCAACCTTCATATAAATTACTGTATCAAAAATACTAACCAAAAGCTTGGCTTACTATACCATAAGAAAAGATATCTCACACCAGAGTCAAGACGGTTACTCTCTCTCTTGCTTATCTCCTACCTTGTCTCTTCTATGGCTACCAAATCCTCGCTAACCAACAGGCAACACTCCTGAAGAAGATGGAAAATACATATCATAAAATAGCTAGATTTGCCGCCAACACTCAACCTAAATCCCATCACTGTTTGGCTTTGAAAACACTGACCTGGCTTGAGTTCCCCAATCAACTTCCTTTCTATCAACTTAATATTATCCACTCCATCCTCTACAAACTCTCGTTCTGCCCTAACATTTCCAACATCTTAAATTACTCCTTTCCAACCAGAAAACTTAGAAGCACCAACTAAAACCTCTTTGACATCTATAAACCTAAAAAATCAGTTGGTGAAACCCTCTACAACTATCTTCCCTCTATCCACTGGAATAAGCTACCTTTAACAATCAGATCTATTACACAGCACCTCCTGTTTAAAATCACCCTAAAAGTCCGCTTTACAAATACCTGGACTTGCTCCTGTATACAACCACCGTGAACTTAATCACCTGACCCTCTTTGCATACATCCACTTCTCAATTTGTATGTAATTCTCGATACAGAACTCTAACTCCTAATACCCTTTTCACTCAATTTCTCCACTACTCGTATTTACCTCCCTCCCTTTCCCACTTAACGTACTCCGCTTTCTCAGATTTCACTTGATTCTAACTACTGCTACTCTCCTCTCTTATTTATAAATTTTAAAACAAATCTCTAATTGTTCCTTTTTTATCCATAGCCATATGTTTTATATCACCTGCTGTCTCTATCAACTTCCCTCTGCTTCTGATTACTGATGTACATGTTTTTGCCTGTTAGAACTAAGATTTGATATACAGTACCTCTATATTTTTCTTAAACTTTGAGTTAATTGTTATTACTTCCCCTCTATATGGTGAAGTCCTTATGTACTGGAGATATATGAAAAACTTTAGCATTTGGTTTTATTGCTTTTTTTGTAAATAGCACCTTTAAACTCTCATGTTACAATTGTGAATCCAAGCATTATAATGCATGTTTATATTACCTCATGCATACTGTATTGTTTGTAAACATTTTTATGGTGTATGTAATACTTTGTGGAGCTTTTCTCCCTGGGCCTCTGTTGAAAAAGGGTGCAAGCTCAGTCAGACATTCCCAGTCAACAAATGTCAAATAAAAAAACAAACAAATAAATAAATACATGTTCACCAAGTGATTTATAAAAATCAGTGCATACCAAGATTATACATTCTCCATTCTGAAGGAGGTATGGGCCTCCTTGAAATTTATTACATGGATAGATCTGCAATTGTGGGTCTGCACACATATCTGCTGACCTCACAAGACCCAAATGTAGTGAAAGTTTTGAAACATGAGGAGAATAAACCTAAGATGACTTCCCTGCTTAGTTTAGCAGAAGCATAGCGATGTCAAACAAGAATGGAAATCAAACCAGAAGTAGATAAAAATCAAGCCACAACTGAATATGCCAAAAAACAAAAGAAAGAATATAAGGTGAAGGATCAGATGAGATGGCAAGAAATGCGGAAAATGCATAAATATAGTTGAAAGTATAGAAAACCTCTGGAAGAATCTCTTGTTGATCAGGATCGAATGCAGGAATGGTTAAGGAGAGGTGAATTCAAATCAAAAGATGAAAGGTTAATATTGGGAGCCCAAGATAGTAGGCTGCATACATGTTGGTTTACAAAGTCCATTGAACATGTGGGAGAAACAGACAAATGTAGGTTTTGTAAAATTGAGTTGGAAACAGTCACACACCTTTTTGCTAGTTGTGACATACTAATGGCAGAAGGACTGTGTACTGAAAGGCACAATAATGTGGCAAGACTGTTGCGCTGGGGATTGTTCATTGATTAGTACTAAGCTAACTGCCCTTGAGAGTCATTTTAAGCCTAGCTAATTGTCCCTTGTGAGACTCAAACCCTGCACCTTGTGTTTGTAAGGCAAACACCTTAACCATTAGGCCACCCTCCATTATGGTACCGAAGTGGCTGAAAAACACTGGAAACATGAACCACAATGGATCAGAAAAATGACGTAATCTACATCACATGGGATCACCCATTATCAACAGTTCAAAAGATATATTAGCGAAAAACAGATATAGTAGTCCATGAAAAGAAGACAAAAATAACATTGATCATTGAAATTGCTACACCCAGTGACTATGGTGTCAGAGAGTCACAAAGTCATAAAATATCAAGATTTGCAGACAGAAATGAAAGCAACATGGAAGAAAGATACTCAGACAGCTCCAATAATAGTGGGAGCAATGGGTCTTATAAAAAATATTCCACAGTCATATTTAGATATGTCACCAATACATGTAACTCAAACGTACCACTTGAAGAAGGAGTCATTACTAGGCACACTGCGGGTACTGCAAAGAATACTTTTTGCTGACATCAAAGATTGAAACATTGTTAATTTCATGAACTTTAATTGTGCTTTGAATTAGAAATGGGGTCCATTCTTGTCATGGTCTTAGAAACCCAAAAGATATGGAGAAATTAAAAAGAAGAAATATTACAAGTAGATAAATTATGGAATGGGACTATTGCTTGGCATATGGGAAAGGAAATTTACTCAGGCACACATATATTATGTCAAGATAACATTAAAATGTTATATGTCACAACAGTGGAATTAGGATGCATTACTCTAATAGATTTAAGATGGAAAAATAATATTTTCAGAATTATTGCCTTATATGCATATATCATCAAAAAAGAAAGAGAAGAAATGTTTAGAAATCTATTAAATTATGTAGGTGTTAGCATGACTATAACAATAGCAGGACATTGTAATTCAAGAATGATCAGGAAAAAGCATATGATGTTAAAATAGTTAATGAAATCATGAAGTTTAGCCCGGGGATCACTTCAGTGGCTTTGCAGGACAGAGGCACAGGGAACTAATCTAAGGGGGTGGTGAACGCCAACATGTTCTGGCTAGGCTTATAAATGCCTTCGGGCAGATAGCTTAGTACCTACCTATGAACCTATGAAATATGGCAAATTATATCTATGGGACTTTAGTCATTGGACTTCTAAGAGAAATGAGAGTATTACTGAAATTGATTATTTTTTTTGATATCAGAAGGGTTAAAAATTATACAGCAAGGAGTGAAAGAGAATGGATTTTCTGATCATTTAGCAATATGGATAAGAATGCATTAAAAGGAAGATTATATAAAAAATAGGTAAAGGAATTAAAAGACTAGCTGAAAAAGAATTAGAAATTAGAACAAAATGACAAGAAAGTAATATATACACTATGGGAGAATCATATAAATATGAGAGAATATTATGAAAAATGGACCACATGGTAGATTCACTTTAAAGAAAAATATAAAGAATGTTTTTTTTAGAATGTAGTGAAAATAAGAGAAAGAAAGAAAGAAAAGAAAGCATATAAGATATTAACTCAAGAAATATTTCAAGATATATTAAAGAAAGAGAGAATATTCTACATGAAAGAAAAAGAAATATATGAAAAGAATCAAATAAAGCTCAGTAAGCTGTTATATAAGCAAAGATATACTGCGGTGGTGGTGCTGCGGTAGCGTTGTCACCTCACAGTAAGACATTGTCCTGTTCAATTCTCAGCTAGAGTGTCTTCTGTGTGGAGACATGCATGAATGGGCGTACCTTTGTTGAAGGTTGTGCATCAGGGCTGGCAACTTGGCACGTAAAAATCTACTGCCAATCATTAGCAGACCGGAGTTCCACTGTGGCAACCCCTAACCAGGAAAAGCCGAAAGATACAACAACAACATTGTTTACAAAGCAAAAAAAACTCAGAATTAGTACCTTATTTAAGTAAATTAGTTAAAGAAGAAGAGAGTTAAAGAATAAAGAAGGAATACAAGTAAAAACACAGGAAGGTATAAGAGAAATCACTAAGGAATGTGCATTTGATTTGTATACAAAAAAAGAAATAAAGTATAAAACAAGCAAATTAAATATGGAGGATAATATATATCTCGAGAAAAGCATAAGTATTGAAGAATTCAATGAAGTGTTAAAATACATAAGTATGAAGACATCAACAGGCTTAGATGGTATTGCATATAATATGTATAAAGATGTGGAATATTGGAAAAAAGCTAAATATTCATAAAAGTATTGAATGAATGGTTGGAAATTAGAATAAATTATAAAGAAATATGTATAGGGGTTATAAAAGTTATATGGAAAACAGGAGTCAAAGGTGATATAAGGAATTGGAGACCTATAGCTTTAAATAATACCAGTTATAAGATTTTTATGAGAATGATAACTAAATCATTAAAAAATAAAATGGGAAAGTTATATGAGCAAACTGAGTTTAGCAGAACAAGTTAAAGGAGTGTAACACTTGTTATGGATTATTAAAGAGGTGGTGGATTATGTCATAAACAAAAATGTTAATGCAAAAATTATGATAGGAGATTTAAGTAAAGCATATTATAACATTCAACATGAAATATTATGGGATATTTCAAAAGGTATATAACATTAGTAAAATTATAATAAATGTCATTAAATCAGTTTATGACAGAAATTTCCTTAAACTTAATGTCAATGGATAGATTAATGAAGAACTTCAAATAAGATCTGGAATAAGAGAAGGATGTCCAGATATAGTATTATATTAATCATTGATTATAAATATGATAGCAAACAATATTAATAAAACAAGAGATAAGACAGGATATAGAATGTTGAATGAACTACAATTACCAGTAATGCATACCTATGTGGATGATATTATAACAATCACAAGTGATAAAGAACATATGGAAACTGTCATTTAAAAGCAAAACGTATTATTAAATGAAATTAGATTATGTATAAATAAAGAAAAACGTAAAGGTTTTGGTATGATAGAAAACACAAAAGACATAAAATTTAATATGGAGTTTGTAGAAGTTTTGGGAATTACATTTGGAGAAAATGTGTTTGTAGAAGAACAACGGAAAATATTTAAAGAAATAACAGATATGACATTGTTTTGGAAACCATTTTGATTTTCATTATAGGAAGGAAACTTACTTGATAAATACAATGGTGATAGAAAATTTTGCTTATATAGCAAATAATTACATGATTCCTAAAAAATATGAAGAAGAGTTAATGAACATACTATTTTCTTTTATATGGGGCTCCAGGTTGAATCCAGTAAAGACAGGAATATTATGTATGAAAAATGAACAAGGTGGACTAGGATTGTTGAATCCCATAGTGTATGCAGGATCAATGAACTTATATAAAGCCTTGAAATGTTATATAAAAGGAGAAAATATTGTTGATATTATTGTCAAAAACAAATATCAAGTGATTTGGGAAAAATGGAGGCAGGTAATCGACTTAAAGTAGATGTAAATTAATAATTTAAAGAGTATCAAAATAAAATCATGTTATAGAAATTAAAAAAACAATAAAGTAGAGAAGGAGAGAAGAGAATGGTACCAGAATATTATAAAAGCTTTTTACTATATTGATCCATGGAAAGGTTTGGAACTAGAGAAAAAGAAGGTAATAAAAAATGAGATTTATATGGTATAAAAAGATTTATAGATGAAATGATTTCTTATGGAGATTGTCCATAGGAAATTTGCCTGTTAAGGCAAGTATGCCATATAAAAGGATACAAGAAAGAATATGTCATGCATGTCAGGAATATGAAACTACTGAACATGTGTTTTTGAACTGTATAAGGGCAAAAGATTTATGGGATGAAATATGTAAATGTAATATGTTAAAGGAATATTAAAACGTGGAACAGATAAACATAAATATGGTTGAGTTTGGTTTTTATGGTGGTAAAAAAAGAAAAAGCTAAAGAAATGAACAGAATTAGTTTTTATGTTATATGGACAATATGGACTGAAAGAGTTAATGAAATCACGTATAATGGAAAATGGGTGTTGGCAAAGATTTTGGTGAAAATACGATTCTGGTTGTGGACTAAAGGGTGGGGAGACACACTTAAAACAATGTATAAGATGTAAAAGTTTGTAAATAAATGTAAATACTGTAGATATGTAAGTATTAAGCATTGTACATAAGCTGTGTATGTATGTGTATATATATATATATATATATATATATATATATATATATATATAGAGAGAGAGAGAGAGAGAGAGATAAACCTTACTCTTCATACAGGAACAGGCTTTGTGGATACACTTTCTGTTTCCATTTTGAGCACAAAGGAGGCTCAGAGAAACAGGGAGGTGAGTGAGCAAGTGTTATGGAATGAAAGATGGAGGCGCTAATGGTTGACGATGTCAGTGATGGTATGGGAATTAGTGTGGCAATGAATAAGTTAGAAGAATTGTCTTATAAGGAGCAAAAGGAGTTAGTCTTGATTTTGAGGAGATATTTCAGCAAAACCACTTCAAGGAAGAGGTAGCAGCAAAAAAATGTGTTGTAACAACCCTCCAGTGGGGAGGGTTGTGGGATGTTTAAAGGAACTTAACCAGATTGAACCAGAGAGTGAAGTGGCAGCTTCATGGGGTGAAATTATGGAGAACATACAAGAAGAGGAGGTTGCGGAGGGCACGGTAAGAAAAACATCCTGTGCATAGATGGTGAAAGAAGGAGAGAGAAGAGTTGAAGAAGTGAAGGAAGTGAAGAAGAAATTCATTATAAGGTTAAGCAGTAGGACAGAGAAAGGACCGAAAGGAATGAAGTATGGGACAATGTAATAGCAACACTGGGTGTTCACCCAAGGAAGTAAGAGCCTTTATTCTTATTAATAAAGAAATGTATTGTGATATATTTTTGAAACAGGGCAATGTATGGAGATTTTTTTAGATTGATATGAGCAAAAAAAGAACTGTAATGCTTGGGGTGAGTATGTGGTGCAAGTATTTCATAGAGAAACCAAAAAGAAAGTCTTGATACAATTTAGAACAGACGTTTAAAAAGAGGGCTTGAAAGAATATTTAAAGACTATAAGTAAACATGTTATAGATACCTATGGACACAACAAAAATACATTATGACCAAGGTTTATGGACTGGGGCCTGAGAATGTGGGACTGTTTTGAAAATGGAAAATGAAAATGTTGTACATATTCTGAATATCATTAATGTGAATATAGAGGGCAACCAAAAACATGTTATTTTTTGTGGAAAAGATAATCACTTGATTAATGATTGTGATAAATAAAGATGTTTTATTTGTAGAAAAAACAGGGTATGAAACAAGAAATGTAACATGAAGTATAAAAAAATGTGGAAAAACTGGACATACATGGGTGGATTGTGAAGAAAATTGTAGAAGTTACAGGAGAAGAATATACACAGGATCTGGTATATGACATAGAGAGAAATATAGAAAAGGAAAAAGAAAGACAGGTTAGTACACAGGAAAAAATAAATATATAATACTGGAAGGAAAAGATGGGGAAAGGAAAAGGAGAGAAGAGGTACTTGATATGAGTGAAGAGAAATATGTAAACTGGCAAGTAGTGAAGGGAAAAAAACTATAGAAAAAGGGTGGAAGAGAGGAAAAGAAAGTTTCAAAGTGTAGTTGTGAAAGAAAACAAAAAAAGGCAAAGGAAGAGAGAAATGATAATGATAGCGTCATTTTAAAGGCTGAAGAACTTAGCTTTAAATGTTTATACTATGAAGGATATTAAAAGAAGATTAGGTATTTTAGAATGGGGTGCTTTACTGCATATGCACATAATTATATTAGAAGATATTAGGATTTTGAAAGAAGAAGAAAGGTTACAAACTGAAGTATTATGGGGTGGAAACATTATATGGAATATGGAAAAAGATGCATGTTCAGGAATATCTGCATTACGTCAAAAAACATTAAAATCTAAGATTTTATAATAGTAGAATTGGGAAGAATAACAGTAATAGATTTAAGATGGAAAACAAATGTTTATAGAATTATTGCAATATATGCATATGTTACAAAGAAAGAAAGAGAGGTAATATTTAAAAATATTTTAAATTATGTAGGTGTTAATATTGATATAATAATAGTGGTGGGGTTAATTGCAATTTAAGAATAGGAAAAAAGTAGCAATGTTAAAATTATACATGAGATAATGAAAAGTAGAAAGCTATACATTTGGGATAATAAACATTGGAGTTATAGAGGAAGTAAAATTAAAACCAAAACTGATTATTTTTTAGTATCTGACAGTTTAAACATTTTGCAAAAAGGGATAAAAAGGATAGGCTTTTGATATCTTGTAGCTATATGTATAGAGGTGCATGAGAAAGCAGGACACATAAGAATAGGTAAATGTGTCAAGAGGCTTAATTAAAAAGACTTAAATAAAGAAGATAGTAAAGAGATGAATAAACTATGGAAGGATCATATAGGTATGATAATATTTTATAAAAATTCAACAAGTTGGTGGAAAAGCTTCAAGGGAAAATAGAAAAAAGTGTTTTCTGGAATATCAAGATGAAAAGAGAAGGATAGAGAAATTAAAATATAAGCAGTTGAGTCAATAAGTGTTTAAAGAAATATTGACGGATAAGACAGTTGTTTTATGAGAAAGAGAAGGAAATATATGATATAAATCAGGAGAAGATTAGGAAACTGTTATACAAAGATATTTTTAAAAGGAAGAAAAGAAGATGTGGCACCTTACTTGAATAAAACACTTCTTCTTCTTCTTCTTCTTCTTCTTTCGGCTGCTCCTGTCAGGGGTCGCCACAGCAGATCATCTGTTTCCATTTCTTCCTGTCCTCTGCATCTTGCTCTGTCACACCAACCACCTGCATGTCCTCTCTCACCACATCCATAAACCTTATCTTAGGCCTTCCTCTTTTCCTGTTACCTGGCAGCTTCATCCTTAGTATCTTTTTCCCAATATACTCTGCATCCCTCCTCAGCACATGTCCAAACCAACATAATCTTGCGTCTCTAGCTTTGTCTCCAAACCTTTCAACCTGGGCTGACCCTCTAATATACTTATTCCTAATCCTGTCCATCCTTGTCACACCCAGTGCAAATCTTAACATCTTCAACTCTGCCACGTTAAGCTCTGACTCCTGCCTTTTTGTCAGTACCACTGTCTCCAACCCATATAACATAGATGGTCTCACTACCCTCTTGTAGACCTTCCCTTTCACTCTTACTGGTACTCATCTGTCACAAATCACTCCTGACAGTCTTCTCCACCCACTCCATCCTGCCTGTATTCTCTTCTTCACCTCTCTTCCACACTCACCATTACTCTGAACTGTTGATCCCAAGTACTTAAACTCATCCACCTTCACCACCTCTACTCCTTGCATCCTCACCATTCCTCTATCCTCCCTCTCATTCACACACATATATTCTGTCTTAGTCCTGCTGACCTTCATTCCTGTCCTGATATCACCCAAATGTTCCATGACTCTGTTTTTCATTGCTCTTTTTGTTTGTCCTGTATACCATTTTACTGTGGTACAGTCACAACCAATGATATAAATGACTCCCTCTGATTCACAACTGTATTGATCTCTAGCCTTATAAATTCTGCCGTTGATTTTGACCCCATCTATGTTTTTAATCTTCTTACATACAATACATTTCCCACAAGGGAAACTACCCTTTCTACCATGGTCTCTACCCAACTTTCCTATGGATAGCAATTCTTTCAAATTTTTTGATCTACTATGTGAGAATGTTACTCTATCTGAAAAAAAAATTCCAAACTTCTCATCATTAAGGATAATGGGCCAAAACCTATCAACTAAACCTGTTTAATATTCCCAAAAATGGAGAGCATTTATTGACAAAAAACATCATTTCCTGCCCCTCGTTCTTATTCCTAGACTGGAACCTGTCTCTGTTCCTAGTATCTCCTTTAAATACATTGGTATGTGACAGCCCTAACCTCTTTTGGACTTTGTTCTCTGCTGCCATTAAGGCTGCCTCTTTATATCCCTTCTTCAGAAGTTTGTGTCTAACCTTACTAAATTCATGTCCTAGCCCAGCTCTCTCCGAAGTGTTGTTGGCTATTCGTAAGTACTCTCCATATGGCAACAATGCCAATAAATGAGGAGCATGCATACTGTCAGCCATAAGAAAAGTATTGACCACCGTACTTTTGATGTGAGGTTTGAATGCCACTGTAAAATTCTCATCCACATAAAACTCCAAATCCAAATACTGTATTACATCCCTGCTGGTGTTGAAAGTGAACCCAAGTCCAAAATGGTTGTCCTGCAGTGTCTGCATGAAATCATGAAATTCCTCTATCTCGCCCTTGCAGATGAAAAAAAGATCATCATTGTATCTTTTCAATACCAAGACCCTGTTTTATAAAATTCTGTATTATACATGTGAACCTTTTCAAAATGGTCCATAAACAAAATTGCATACACGGGGGCATATAATGCCCCCATCACTGTCCCTTCCTTCTGCAGAAAATATTTGTTGTCAAATACAAAGCAATTATGAGTTAAAAAAACTCTAATAGCCGAATAAGGAAGTCAGTGCATGGGCATTCACCTAACATGCATCTCACTGCCTCCAAACCCAACAGATGTTTAATATTCATGTATGATGACTTTATATCTATGCAGGCCCAATAGTATTCATGGGACCATTTCATACCTCCTATCATATCTGCCAGCTCTTTTCCATTCTTAATATGTGATGTAATTCTACACAATACTTTTAAGATGGAAATCCAAAAACATACCCACATTTTGCAGAAAGGATCCCTTCCCCAGCACTGTGGGTCTGCCTGATGGATTGTTGATACATTTATATATCTTTTGTATCACCTTAAAAATTGCATCCTTGGGCTTGCTTATATATAGCTTGCTAACATCCACTGAACTCAAAACACCAAGCCTCTCCCCCCTCTTCATATTCTCCAGCCGGTCTGTATTAAACTCAATGACTGGATTATTTGTCAGCCTTTCGTATATGGTGTTCTCTTCCAGCAAAGTCAAAGCCATCCTATTATACTGTATTTTGTTCATAATCACCCAATTGCCCCCCTTGTCTGCCTATGTAAAAACATGACTCTCATTGTTATGCCTTAAATGTTGTAATGCATCCCACTGATTCTTAGTTAGATTAAATGCCTGGTGTAAAATGTATTCCTTGAAGGTGAAAGCCGAGGTACCAGATACACCAGTAAAGATTTTTCATTATATCCAGGTATGGTGTGTGTTTTTCTGTTTCTCAACCTATGCAGCAAGCAGCCACAAGATCTTAATGAGGAAATAAAACAAGGTATCATCATCTTCTGCTGTAATGTAATCAGTTTGCCATTTATTTTCCTGCAGGTTACCACCAGCTTTCTCATCACTAACCATATCTTACTTGATCTGTTGACTCCAGCACTAAGAATCCTATCTGCCACTATACTGTCTGCCAAGAATTTAACTTGCCTTTTGCTAATTTCTTTGGTGTATTAGTTATTAATGTGCCTTTTAGCATTGTGTGAAAGACATGGACAGTTTTTTTGGTGGGTAAACCATGATGGTGGTCTTCATTTTCAAAAGGTTTTGTTTTAGGTACACATCAACCTAGAATAAATAGTAGGCAAGCAGTCATAAAGACAATGAGATGCCTAGCCATATACACCTTTAAGCAGACATGACTAAAAGTATGTGCCTCCCTTCTCAAGCACTTCATAGTGCTCACATCTCGGGGCTGTACATGAATACCAAGAGGATGTTTCAAGTTATCGATAGATTATACATCTCAGCTTCCCTGGAGGGCCTGTGCCAGGGTACTGGAAAAGGGACTTTATCTCCCAGCTGAATCTCTGATTTGTGAGCAGCGGAGCAGATTCCATTCTGGCCATGGAGTATTAGAGCAACTCATTACTTGCATGGATATTGGAGGGGCCATGAGAACTGATCACTACTGTACACATGTGTTTTTGGATCTGTAGAAGGCATACAGTTTGGTAAACTGAAATGTTTTAGGTGCTGCAACAGTACAGGCTCCAGAAGAGTTGCTACTTGCCATTCAGTACTTTACCTTCTAAGCAAGAATTACCTTAATTTTTTTCAGTATTAAGATGAACACATTCAAAGTGGATATTAGCCACCACCAAGAATGTATCCTGTGGCCTCTGCTGTTTGTGCCACCTGCTTTTTGTCATTGCCATAGACTTGATATCAAGACGCACCTTATGTTTGAAGAGCATCCAGTTTAGGGACATGAGATATGCGACTTTTTTGTTTGTAGATGATGTTGCCTGTTCCTCAAGTAGCTGTGATTTTACTGCTTGTAGTGGAGTGATTCACTGCTAAACATGAAGCAGATGAAATAAAAATTAGTATCTCCTTTGATGACCTCTCTTTATGCCGGGTCAATATCAGTCTCAGTCCTCAGAAATACATGATTTCCCCTAAGAGTACACTGAGAACAGGTTCCAAAACCTGAGACTGGACTATATGCTTCACTCCTGATCCCCAAATGAGTCTCCACACTAATCATTGCAGAAAACTATGTCCCAGTTTTAGGTATCTGACACACTCACTCTTAAATGTCTGATATTTACACATAAACACACACTTGGGAAAGACAGACACAGATTTACCCACTGTGTTTCTTTGCCCATATTACAATGTAATGGCTGCCACCAGTCAAATACCACAACACCCTTAAAAAGGGGTGTTCAATTATATTGAATAAAATAGATATTGAAACAAATGGTAGCATGTATAACAAGCAGTAAGGCTTTTCAGAGTGGCCTTGGTGTTATCACAGCAAGCATAAACACTCTCACGTTATTAAAAGTATTAACTAAATAGCCAGCCACAATGAAATGCAGTAAAACATTTGATAATAAATAAAATGATTTTAAACATGTAAATACTGAATAAATTATTCCAATAAACATCAGAGTTTCACTGACAGGCAATATGAAAATAATACTGTAGGACAAATCTCACACTGATTTTAGAAACCCCCTAACTAACTAGCTGCAGTTCTCTGACTATCTGAAAATCAAGATTAGGAAATATGGCCACACTTCAGGCTGTTGTCTGTCCTCAGTGACTGGAACAACTACTCTGGAAACAACTGGACTACACTGCCGAACAGCTCTGGAAAACAGCTGAATGAAAACTGGACAACTGTCTCAGAAACTGCTTTTATAGCAATTTTTTTAAAGTAACAGGAAGCTGCTATGATAATTCTATCATCTCATATCTGACTTTGAAAAGTAAACAAACAGCTGCAGTGAAGATTCTATTCTCCCAGCTCTGGCACACAATAACATCACATCTAGGGCAGCTAACTTTAGCATAACATACATTTAGAATTCTATTAAAAAAAAAAAAACATGTACATTTGGTCAGCCAGAAGAACAGTGCGTGACATTCAAATATCTTGATTAAACTGGAATGATAATCAAAAGTCAAAAACCTATTTACAAAATTATAGCTAATCATGTTGGCGTATGTAACATGGAGTAATTTACAATTATTTACAAATTATTTACAAAATTTCAGCCGGTTGTGTTAGCACAGATAATAATATCTAATATCCTCACACTTTCAAATTAGAGGTTATATTTTTGTCAAGGAAATAGTTGTATTACTCCTCAGAGGTAATAGGAAGTAACTATATCTAATGGAAGAGCTTGAGTATCTTAGGGTCTTGCTCATAAGTGAGGGTAGAAAGGCTAGGAAATTGGCCAGTAGGTCAGTGAGTAGTGGCAGCAGTGGCAGTAATTTAGGCATTGTACAGGATGATGAGTAGGTCAGTGTAGTAGTGGCAGTAATACAGGAATTGTGCAGAATGTCAGTAGTGCAACAAGTAGCACACTCTACTTTGGTGTAGAAGGCTTTAGGTTCTATTCCAATACCAGCTAGATCAATTGTTAACACTGCAGTGCAGCATAAGGGTGGTGCTACACCCCTGAGTTTGCTGTCCTTCAGATGAGACATTAAACTGAGGCTCCACCTGCTTGAGTTGGTAGTAGCTCCAATGTATATAAAAGATCCCACAGCACCCATTAAAAAGAGTTGGGGTCCTTTATTTATATTCAAAAATAATTTTTATTTACAACATATTTACATATTTATGAATATTTACCAATCATACTACATTTTCATCCCTATTAGACCCCACTCCCTTTTCCATAACCATCATCTGATTTTACTTAATATTGTTGCTAAAATCTATTTAACATTAAACACTTTATTTATTTTCATTCTGTATAACCTGCATGACATAAAATAACTATCTATTCTTTTAACATATTCTTTATTTCCATTCTTATAATAGCCATACTTAAACATATCCATGTTTATTTTATCCACTTATTTTATATTTTTAAAAAAATCTTCTTTACATAGTTTTCCCCATAACAGTTTTACTCTTTGACATTTCAAAAACACGGTCTACAGTTTCTTCTTCTTGACAATGTAAACACTTTCTATCACCCCCCATCTTTACTAAATCACCTAAACCTTTACTTTTCTTTTCATTTAAAAACACCCCTCTGACTTGTAAACAATCATTTGTGCAAATTATTAGTTCTTTTATCTAAATTTTGTTTTTTATTAAATATCATATGCATATGTTAACAGAACTGGAATTCTTAACCCTTCAGGTGTTATGTACCCTGCCTCCTTCATTTTGTAATTTATTTCAGATACTGTCAAATTCATAACTAATGCAAAGAATATACAACTTATTGGACATCCCTGTCTTACATCACTCTTCATATATACCTCTTGGCTTATCCAGTCATTTACAAAGATGTTTACTTTATTATTATTATACACTGACATAAATAATTCCCTCACTTAGATTATATTCTTTCATTATTACAAGTAAGATTTTATGTTCATTTGTATCAAATGCTTTATTAAGGTCTCCTATCATGATTTTTTTCTTCTTTTCTATTCATAACATCATCCACAATTTCACTAATTATCATTAATAATTCTTGATAGCCATTCTAGTCTATACTATATATATTGTCTTCCATAATATTTTCCATTTTAATTGCAAATCTCTTTTGTATTAGTTTCATAAAGATCTTATAATCTTTATTATTCAGTACTATTGGTATGCAGTGTTTAATTGTCTTCTGTTCTTCCATATGAATTTAAATATTCCACTACATAATTCTTTGTACATGAAACCTTTATTTAATCACTCATTATTTTTTTTCCCAATTCCTTAGAGTTTTATACATTTCATACCCTGTTCCATCTGGTTATGCAGCCAAATCAATATTTATTTCCCCTGCTAATTTATCTAGTGCATTCGAAGAAATCTACTTTTTCATCTCTTTATTCTCTTTTCTGTCCATAGGTTAGTACTAGGTTAACTGCCTTTGTGAGGCATTTTAAGCCTAGGCAATTATCCCTTGTGCGATTCAAACCCTGCACCTTGTGTTTGTAAGGCAAACACCTCAACCATTAGGCCACCCTCCCAACCCCTGTTAACTTTCTTACTTTCCATTTTTTCAGTTTTTTTTTTTCTTTAAACATTTCTTATATGTATTATATTACAGTCTTCATAATATTTTCCTGAGTTCTATTTCTCCTTTTACATTTTTTTATTTCTCCCATTATACTACCATCTTCCTTTACTAATCTGCTCAAGTAACTTGATAGTTCTTCTCTTTTTCCTTGTAAAAATTATCTTTGCTTATATAACAATTATTTTATTTTTTTCTTGATTTCTTTCAAACAATTCTTTTTCTTCATTAAAGTACTTTCTATCATTATGTTCTAAATCTTCCAATGCATCATTATATGTTTTTATATTTTTCTTTCTCTACTTTTCACATAACATATTGCCACTGTAAAAACATTTTTATACGTTTCCTTAAATATCATCCACCATTCATAGGTTCATAGGTGTGTGCTAGGCTAATGGCCCTGGAGCCTTTACAACCCAGCCCACAGAATTACCCTGGCATAGTGCCATCCGAACTTAGTTCCTAGTGCCTCTGTTGAGGTGAGACACTGGAGTGATCCCCGGGGTGAATTTTCTGTTTCCCATCCACTCATCAAGATTTCTCTTGAAGAGGTCCAGTGAGGTGCTCCGTTTGACATGTATGGGAAGTCTATTCCATAGCATGGGCAGTCACTGGGTTATGAACCTGTCCATCCAGCTTGCTCTGTTGATTGTGGTAATGAGGTTGAGGTCTCTGGAGTGTGTAGTGTGGAGGGATTGGGATTTCTTTAGATGTAGCCTTTCTAACAGAGCTGGGTCAGACATGGCTTTGTAAGTCAAGTAGAGATTGCCTCAAAGTAGGCGATATGAGACAGAGAATAGTTGGAGTTTTGAGTCCGTCCATATAGGACAAGTGTTTAAGGCCTAGGATCCTCTTTGTGAGATACTTTTGTGGCCTCTTCACTTATTGTAGGTGTCTAGTGAGGCACATGCCAAATGGGGCATTGTACTCGATGACTGGCCTAATGAGGGAAGAGTAGAGGCAGACAATGACCGCTTTCTTCCTGGATGCAAAACCCTTAGTAATGAGATTTGTCACATAGAAGGACTTTCTGACCACAGTGGCAATGTGGTGGTCAAAAGAGAGGTTGCTGTCAACCTGTGTTCCCAGATCTCTTATAATGCCTTCTGTGTTCAGAGGATTACCATCAATGTGGTAATTCATGGGAACTGGGTTTTTCCCAAAGGGGATGACGACACATGTTTTAGCATTGAGCTTAACACCAGTCGTTGGTCTTAGTGAGGTCTTTCTGTAGGATGTCAGCATCACTTGGGGAGTTAATTATGGCACCCAACTTGCAATCATCTGTGAACTTTGTCAGCCAGACAAATTCAGACTAATTTTTATGAAATGTTCTCATAGTAATATGATCTTTCCATAAGTGTATTACTAATGTCTTTCATTTTTCATTGCATGCTTTCTCAGTTATCCTTTTTATTCTTTTGTCTATTTTGATATATTATTTGTATTTCTTTATCTCTAGCCTTATTGCAAGATGATCAGAAAATCCTGTTTTGATTACCTTCCCTTCTCCTGTAACAAAACCTTCTAATACTATAAAATAATTTATTAAAAGTTTATACATACCCCTTTTATAAGTCCATTAATTTTGTCTCAAAGTTTTAACTTACCACATCTTATAATTTCTAATATTTTTCTTATATCATTCCCTTTCTTTTTATACTTGCCTCTTAGATCACAAAGTATCATGTTATTATAACAATCATATTTATCACTATATAGTCTAAAATCTGTTGAAATAAACTTTCCATATCTTTACAACATATATACTTATTCTTTCTATTTAATCTTCCCATTTTGCTAAAGCTGCATCTAACATCTTTACTGTATTTCTACAGAATATGGCTATTCCAGAACGTCTATCATTTACCAAATTCTGTCTTTTCCCCCATTGCGTCTCTATTTGTAATCTTTCTTTATTTGTTAAATATCCTGTGTCTTCTAATATAATTACCTCTGCATCACATTTATTACACCACTCAAAAAGCCTAAGCAATTTCCCTCCCAATTGTGAGAAGCAAACACCGTACATTGCATGTGTAAGTCAAACACCTTAACCATTATACTAACCGCAATAATTAGCTGTATATATTCTTTTTATCCATTTCCTTTCTTTTTTCTTTGTACTTATCTCTTTAAATGTTCTTTTTTCTGTCTTTTACCAGTCAAATTCTTTTTTTCTTTTATTACCTCCCATTTTATGACTTCTTCATCACTTATTTCACAACGTTTTTCATGTCCTCTTTATTATTTTTCTCATCTAATTTGTCTTCTTTCTACTGCTTCTAAAATGTCTTCTATTTGTTCATTTTCTTCTGTTTCTTTTCTTTTTTCTTATTCTTATTTCCATTTTTGTAATCCACCCATAAATGTCCAGTTTTGTTACATTTATAACATTTCACTTCAGATTTTTGCATCACGTCCCATTTCCCCACAAATATAACATTTTTCTTTGTTATAGTTACTTATCAAATATCCTTCGGTTTCATTAAAGAAAACATATTTTGCATTGTCCCCAGTACTTTATATCACCCCTATTCCCCTTTACATTTATGATGCTTGGTATATGAATAATTTTTTTCTCTTTCTATTTTTAACACAATATTACAATCCCCTCTACCAGTCCACAAACCCCTTTTGTTATAAAGTTTAGCAATGTACAGTACTTTTCTAAATAAAACTTTTAAATGTCCTATCAAAGTTTCTTTTTCACCTATATTCAAAATTGTACACACATTTTCTTTTTTTGGTTTCCCTGTTAAATGCTTTTTTCAGATAAATATTCCATGGGTTACAGTCTTTCTTTTTTCATGTTCTCCAAGAAAATTTTCTGTTGAAAAAACAGTTTCAAATATAATGTCATAAAATGTCTCTTTGTTAAGTATAAATGCACTTACTTCATGTGATTTTACACCCAAAGGAGTTATTAAATTGTCCCACACATCATATCAGTCCATGTCTTTGTCTTCTTTACTTGAATCATTACCACGTACTTCCATTTTTCATTTTCTTCTGCCTTCCTTTCTGCTACTCCCCTCTAGCCATCTTTTTCTTTTCTGCATGTGTTTTCATTTTCCTCTAACCATTATTCATCAGGATTGTCTCTGCATCATCCTTTTGTTTTTTCTCCATAATGTTCCCCAAAAAACAACTCCTTCATTTTCTAGTTCACTCTGTATCACCATTTCTTTAAGTAAATCATCCTGAAAAACCTCCTGATTAGAGAATTTTAATTATACATCCATCATTTTTAGACTCATCTCCATTAAACATATTTCTTTTAAACATCTCTTCAGACTTCTGCACACATTCTCTGATGTCCTTCATGGATGCATCTGCAGTCATAACAAGTGGGTTGTCCTGTCGTCAGGCAGCCCTGCAGTCGGCCCGATTCCAAAGTCCGGGTCGGCTTGGCTGATGTCGCACTTCACCCGACGTCATCTCTGTTGGTCTTCGGTATATAAGCATCAGCCGGCGCGTTTTCCTCAGTCTTTCTTGCGTGGCGCTTGAAGCAGAAGCTGTTCGCAAGTGCCGGTCGGTCGGATCCAGAGATTACTTCTACGAATACTACTTGAAGACTTCTAAAAGCTAAGTACCCCGTTGGGGACTCTTTCTTGCCTCAGCCGATGTCAGAAAATGTTAACAATTGTTTAACCTGTGGGAAACAAATACCTCATAAAGATTTCCACTCTTACTGTCTGCCTTGTTTAGACCCAGACCACGGCGTTGCGGCCTGTTCGACCTGTGCCTCTTTCAACCTTGGCGAGCGCTTGAGCGGTCGGAGTTTGCAGAACAGTTTTCGGTTCTGATTTTGCGTACATTATGCCGTGGATCCTCCGACTGCCCAATCTACTAAAAGCATAAAGATAAGGGCCGACACTCGCGGTCCGCGGTTTCGGCCGAAACCACGGTAAAGCAAACCGAGTGTCTCGGTTTCGCGAAACCGAGAAAACTGATCAAAGTACAGCTGAACCTATTCTTACAACTGAGGCCCCTGCTACAACTCTTGAATCGACCTCAGAACTTTTACCCACTACGGTGGTTGACTTATCAGACACCATCCCTTGGATGTCTCTACCCCAGCCGCGTGGTGCTGCTAGGCCTCCAGCAGCCATGTCCATTAAGGCCTTACGCCAGGGCTAAAGCAGCCAAAACTACTAAACAGTGCCTGTTAAACCCCCACATCCAGGCCCTCTTCTAGCTCTCAAATGCTTTCTTTGGCAGAAGATTTAATTTCTTTAATTAGGGATCTCAATCTCACCCCAGACAGGGCCTCTCAGCCCCCAGAGAAGAGACCTAGGCCAGCGCCCCAGGGCCAGTGTCTTCTGATGATCCTGCTGATGAATCAGACATAACTGACCAGCCAGAGGCTCCTTCTCCAATTTTCAAGATTCTGATGCTGAAGAATCCATTCCAGCTGCTTCCCCACCAGAAGAATTCTCCTTTGGGGAAACCTTGCATGCCATGCGAGAACAGTTCCAATGGCAGCAACAGGATTTCTCAGACTCAGAAAAGACTTAGGACCTTTCTGCACCTCCCACAGCACAGGCCCTTAGCTATACCTCCTGTTCTCTCTGTGGTGGATGATGCTCAATGATGTTTGCTCGCTCCAGATTCTTACCCCAGCCCCTGCCAAACCAGACAGATTTTACAGGGTGCCAGATACTCATCACCACCTTTACAAGGACCCACTTGCTGACACGGAAACTATAGCCCAGGGTCCCAAGGCAGTAGCTTGACCATAGCTAAAAACCCTATTCCTTCTGAAAGGGAAGCAAGGTCATTAGACAGATGGGGTAAAAGGTCTACACTTCAGCTACTCTCTCAGCTAGAGCTTAAACTGTCAGTTTCACATGATACAATACCAAGAGTTTATGTCGATCAGTTAACTAAAAACTAACCACAGATGAATCTCTTGATAAGAAATATGTATTAGAGATGGTAAATAACATACAACAGGTTAGCAACCATTCCTTAAAATGTGGCTATGATGCACTGGAGGCTTCATTTAGATCAGCCATGACAGGCACAGTGATAAGAAGGCATGCATGGCTAAAGGAACAAGTTTTACCGGATCATGTTAAGGCTAAGTTGCTAGATGCTCCTATGGACAAGACAAGTTTGTTTGGTACACCTGCCCAGCAGGTTATGAAGAAAATGGAAGAAGGCAAAATCTGTTCAAACTGTTAAAAGATTTCTTGCAGGTTCAACCCCAAGGTTTAGCAGGAACTGGCCTGCCAAAAATTGGTCCTTTCTGAGCTCCACAAAATTTCAAAGGGGCAGGAATAGACGTCCCAGAGGCAGAAACCAATCCAGAGGAGGTGCCTACAGAGGACGACAGTGGCAAGGTAACAACAGAGGCACAGACACAGCCACTGCCACTACATCAGCACAACCACAGTGACTTAATCATAAATCCGCCTACCAGGGAACAAATAGCAGCTCCTCTAGGCGGAAAGTTAACCTTATTTTCAAAGAACTGGCACTACATAACAAAAGACAAGTGGATTTTACAAACCATTTCCCCACAAATATAACATTTTTCTTTGTTATAGTTACTTATCAAATATCCTTGGTTTCATTAAAGAAAACATATTTTGCATTGTCCCCAGTACTTTATATCACCCCTATTCCCCTTTACATTTATGATGCTTGGTATATGAATAATTTTTTTCTCTTTCTATTTTAACACAATATTACAACTCTACCAGTCCACAAACCCCTTTTGTTATAAAGTTTTGCAATGTACAGTACTTTTCTAAATAAAACTTTTAAATGTCCTATCAAAGTCTCTTTTTCACCTATATTCAAAATTGTACACACATTTTCTTTTTTTGGTTTCCCTGTTAAATGCTTTTTTCAGATAAATATTCCATGGGTTACAGTCTTTCTTTTTTCATGTTCTCCAAGAAAATTTTCTGTTGAAAAAACAGTTTCAAATATAATGTCATAAAATGTCTCTTTGTTAAGTATAAATGCACTTACTTCATGTGCTTTTACACCCAAAAGAGTTATTAAATTGTCCCACACATCATATCAGTCCATGTCTTTGTCTTCTTTACTTGAATCCTTACCACGTACTTCCATTTTTCATTTTCTTCTGCCTTCCTTTCTGCTACTCCCCTCTAGCCATCTTTTTCTTTTCTGCATGTGTTTTCATTTTCCTCTAACCATTATTCATCAGGATTGTCTCTGCATCATCCTTTTGTTTTTTCTCCATAATGTCCCCCAAAAAACAACTCCTTCATTTTCTAGTTCACTCTGTATCACCATTTCTTTAAGTAAATCATCCTGAAAAACCTCCTGATTAGAGAATTTTAATTATATATCCATCATTTTTAGACTCATCTCCATTAAACATATTTCTTTTAAACATCTCTTCAGACTTCTGCACACATTCTCTGTTCTCAATATTTGCTTTCTCCTCCATTTCTCCTACCATTCCATTATCTCCTTCTCTCTCCGTTTGCCTCCCTGTTTCCCCGGGCCACCTTGCATCTGGAATGGAAACAAGAAGTGCTCCGGCAAAATGGGTCCCACTCACAGCAAAAACAAGTAGAGGAAGTTTCCCAATGCCCTGGCCAAATTTCCCCTGGTAGTATAAATATGACCTTGCATCTCCCCTGAAAAGTGACTGCTGGTCTAGTGGGACTAACCCAACAAAGAATAAATAAAATAAATAAAATAAGCAGTAGTTCAGTGCAGCAGTGGCAGTAATGTTGGTATTCTACAGCATGGTCAGTAGGTCAGTGCAGCAGTGGTAGTAATGTAGGTATTCTACAGCATGGTCAGTAGGTCAGTGCAGCAATTGTAGTAATGTAGGTATTCTACAGCATGGTCAGTAGTTCAGTGCAGCAGTGGCAGTAATGTAGGTATTCTACAGCATGGTCAGTAGGTCAGTGCAGCAATGGCAGTAATGTAGGTATTCTACAGAATGGTCAGTAGGTCAGTGCAGCAATTGTAGTAATGTAGGTATCCTACAGCATGGTCAGTAGCTCAATGCAGCAGTGGCAGTAATGTAGGTATTCTACAGCATGGTCAGTAGGTCAGTGCAGCAATGGCAGTAATGTAGGTATTCTACAGAATGGTCAGTAGGTCAGTGCAGCAGTGGCAGTAATATAGGTATTCTACAGCATGGTCAGTAGGTCAGTACAGCAGTGGCAGTAATGTAGGTATTCTACAGCATGGTCAGTAGGTCAGTACAGCAGTGGCAGTAATGTAGGTATTCTATAGCATGGTCAGTAGGTCAGTGCAGCAGTGGCAATAATGTAGGTATTCTACAGGATGGTCAGTAGGTCAGTACAGCAGTGGCAGTAATGTAGGTATTCTACAGAATGGTCCGTAGGTCAGTGCAGCAGTGGCAGTAATGTAGGTATTCTACAGCATAGTCAGTAGGTCAGTGCAGCATTGGCAGTAATGTAGGTATTCTACAGCAGGGTCAGTAGGTCAGTGCAGCAGTGGCAGTAATGTAGGTATTCTACAGCATGGTCAGTAGGTCAGTGCAGCAATGGCAGTAATGTAGGTATTCTACAGCATGGTCAGTAGCTCAGTGCAGCAGTGGCAGTAATGTAGGTATTCTACAGCATGGTCAGTAGGTCAGTGCAGCAGTGGCAGTAATGTAGGTATTCTATAGCATGGTCAGTAGGTCAGTGCAGCAGTGGCAGTAATACAGCATGGTCAGTAGGTCAGTGCAGCAGTGGCAGTAATGTAGGTATTCTATAGCATGGTCAGTAGGTCAGTGCAGCAGTGGCAGTAATGTAGGTATTCTACAGCATGGTCAGTAGGTCAGTGCAGCAATGGCAGTAATGTAGGTATTCTACAGAATGGTCAGTAGGTCAGTACAGCAGTGGCAGTAATGTAGGTATTCTACAGCATGGTCAGTAGGTCAGTGCAGCAGTGGCAGTAATGTAGGTATTCTACAGCATGGTCAGTAGGTCTTTGCAGCAATGCCAGTAATGTAGGTATTCTACAGAATGGTCAGTAGGTCAGTGCAGCAGTGGCAGTAATGTAGGTATTCTACAGCATGGTCAGTAGGTCAGTAGGTCAGTGCAGCAGTGGCAGTAATGTAGGTATTCTATAGCATGGACAGTAGGTCTTTGCAGCAATGCCAGTAATGTAGGTATTCTACAGAATGGTGGCAGTAATGTAGGTATTCTACAGAATGGTCAGTAGGTCAGTGCAGCAGTGGTAGTGATGTAGGTATTCTACAGCATGGTCAGTAGGTCAGTGCAGCAATTGTAGTAATGTAGGTATTCTATAGCATGGTCAGTAGGTCAGTGCAGCAATGGCAGTAATGTAGGTATTCTACAGAATGGTCAGTAGATCAGTGCAGCAGTGGCAGTAATGTAGGTATTCTACAGCATGGTCAGTAGGTCAGTGCAGCAATTGTAGTAATGTAGGTATTCTATAGCATGGTCAGTAGGTCAGTGCAGCAGTGGCAGTAATGTAGGTATTCTATAGCATGGTCAGTAGGTCAGTGCAGCAGTGGCAGTAATGTAGCTATTCTACAGCATGGTCAGTAGGTCAGTGCAGCAATTGTAGTAATGTAGGTACTCTATAGCATGGTCAGTAGGTCAGTGCAGCAGTGGCAGTAATGTAGGTATTCTACAGCATGGTCAGTAGGTCAGTGCAGCAGTGGCAGTAATGTAGGTATTCTACAGCATGGTCAGTAGGTCAGTGCAGCAATTGTAGTAATGTAGGTATTCTATAACATGGTCAGTAGGTCAGTGCAGCAGTGGCAGTAATGTAGGTATTCTACAGCATGGTCAGTAGGTCAGTGCAGCAGTGGCAGTAATGTAGGTATTCTATAGCATGGTCAGTAGGTCAGTGCAGCAATTGTAGTAATGTAGGTATTCTACAGCATGGTCAGTAGGTCAGTGCAGCAGTGGCAGTAATGTAGGTATTCTACAGCATGGTCAGTAGGTCAGTGCAGCAGTGGCAGTAATGTAGGTATTCTATAGCATGGTCAGTAGGTCAGTGCAGCAGTGGCAGTAATGTAGGTATTCTACAGAATGGTCAGTAGGTCAGTGCAGCAGTGGCAGTAATGTAGGTATTCTACAGCATGGTCAGTAGGTCAGTACAGCAGTGGCAGTAATGTAGGTATTCTACAGGATGGTCAGTAGGTCAGTGCAGCAGTGGCAATAATGTAGGTATTCTACAGCATGGTCAGTAGGTCAGTGCAGCAGTGGCAGTAATGTAGGTATTCTACAGCATGGTCAGTAGGTCAGTGCAGCAGTGGCAGTAATGTAGGTATTCTACAGGATGGTCAGTAGTTCAGTGCAGCAGTGGCAGTAATGTAGGTATTCTACAGCATGGTCAGTAGGTCAGTGCAGCAGTGGTAGTAATGTAGGTATTCTACAGCATGGTCAGTAGGTCAGTGCAGCAGTGGCAGTAATGTAGGTATTCTACAGAATGGTCAGTAGGTCAGTGCAGCAGTGGCAGTAATGTAGGTATTCTACAGCATGGTCAGTAGGTCAGTACAGCAGTGGCAGTAATGTAGGTATTCTACAGGATGGTCAGTAGGTCAGTGCAGCAGTGGCAATAATGTAGGTATTCTACAGCATGGTCAGTAGGTCAGTGCAGCAGTGGCAGTAATGTAGGTATTCTACAGGATGGTCAGTAGTTCAGTGCAGCAGTGGCAGTAATGTAGGTATTCTACAGCATGGTCAGTAGCTCAGTGCAGCAGTGGCAGCAATGTAGGTATTCTACAGAATGGTCAGTAGGTCAGTGCAGCAGTGGCAGTAATGTAGGTATTCTATAGCATGGTCAGTAGGTCAGTGCAGCAGTGGCAATAATGTAGGTATTCTACAGGATGGTCAGTAGGTCAGTACAGCAGTGGCAGTAATGTAGGTATTCTACAGCATGGTCAGTAGATCAGTGCAGCACTGGTGGTAATGTAGGTATTCTACAGCAGGGTCAGTAGATCAGTGCAGCAGTGGTTGATGTAACAGTAATGCAGGCATTGAACAGCATGACCAGTCGGTAGTAGTGGCAGTAATGGAGGCACTGAATATGATGGTTAGCAAGCCAGTGCATTAGTGACAGTAAAGGCAGAAATTCAGACATTGTACAGGATGACCAGTAGGTCATTTTAGTAGTGGCATCAATGCAGATATTGTACAGCATGATCAACAGGTCAGTGCTGGAGTGGTAGCAGTTGCAGTAATGCGGTCATTGTATAGGATGGCTAGTAGGTCAGTGCAGCAGTGACAGTAATGCAGGCATTCTGCGGGATGACCAGGAGGTCAGTGGAGTAGTGCCACTAATGCAGGCTTTGCACAGGATGGCCAGTAGGTCAGTGCAGCAGCTGCACTAATGCATGCATTGTACAGGATGGCTAGTAGGTGATTCCAGCAGTTCTAACACTGGTAGTGATACAGGCATTGTACAGAACTGTGTCTTAAGAAACACCTCTTAATTTACAGGTCAGTCTATGCCCCCATTTTCACTTATGGACACAAATTTTGGCAAGTGATTGAGAGGGTGAAACCACTGATACACATGGTGGAAATGAGAGTCCATCACATGGTGCTAGGCTCAGTTGCTGTGAAAGACTAAGGAATTGGGCAGTTCAAGAAATTATCTGAGTGTAACTCTTCATCCTGTGAGTTAACATACATTACACAAAAGTGAAAGAGGACACACACACACACACACACACACACACACACACACACACACACACACACACACACACACACACACACACACACACACACATTCACATTATACTGTACCCCCCCCCGCTATGAAATTATTCTCTAAGTCGGCCACTGGCATAAAAGAAAAGGAATGATGACTTTTGGAGTTTTTCAGTGGGCACAGCTCTGTATACAAAATCACATATACCATTTTCCAAGCAACCATTTCTCATATGTGAATTTCAGTAACACAAATTATACAAATTAATTTTCATATGTATGGTGCAGCAGTTGCCATATTGGTGACTGACAAATGCAATGAGACAGATAGCCAAAAACGCATTCAGTTGTATTTTGGATTGATTGATTCGCTCTTTTCAGTGAAGGGTCACTGCCTTTGACATGTGATGGTTTCTCCATTGACAATGTTAAGAAGTGGTGCAGGGACTTCCGTGACCTATATAAGGGATAAGGGCAGCTTATCCTTCATTATGAAGAATGGTTTGCTACTCAGCACAAATGCAGTTCCTCTCTACAAAAATGATAGTTATTCTGTCTGCACTTATATGGTGGTCATGATCTATGTAAACATGTGCTTATTATTGCATAGCACTCTATTAATCATGAACTGGCCTTTCCCTCAACTTTTCAATGCACCGGCCTTATCCAAGATGTACTACGTCTCTGAGCTCTAACCACAGAAACTGGTATTTCTTCATATCTGAAATGCACAATTTACATTGCAGAGATATTACACACCAAACAAATGTGTTTATTTCAGTAAAGTTTATCATTGTGTACACATGCTGAAATAGGAAGCACCAAAGTCACTCATCATCTCAAGAGCTGTGTTGTGAAAAATAACATATGAAAAAATCTGCACTAAATCCAGAAAGCTATAAAAGCAAATGACTTATTAAAAAGAAACATTTTACTTAATAGAAAGAAATGTTTTACATCACTTAGACACACATAATCACAATATGGAAAAATGATGTTTGCGCTCAAAGTACAGATGTTTATTTGTCTACTATCAGCATTGTACATGCATGCAGGCGCTATATAAACAATTGATAGCAAATACGGAGATATGATTGCAAACAGTGCTTCCTTCATATTCAGATAGTCTGATGATTTCCCTATGGCATATTTTGAATTTCTCCAGGAGACTGAAAATGATACCTAGGAGATAAACAGGCATTAGTTATAATCCACCAACAAAGTGAAGCAACTGACTTTTCAGAGTGAATTACAGAGTTCATTTACTACTGCTGGGACTGCTATAAAAATGAGCCACTTAAAAATGTAATTCATGTACCAGCAGATAATTGGGCCTTAACCAGGATTCCTATTGGGCTCATTATTTATTGCATGTATTCGTTTTTCTTTTGTAAGAATAAAATAAAAATAATGACTTTATCATCGAACCTGCTAGATTTGCTCTTTTACTGTTTTTTTGGGATTGTGGAAGCCCAGTACCTAAAAAAACAAAGTGAGAGCTCAAGAATTCTATCCTATAAATAATCCTCTGTTATTATGCTGAGTCTCACTGCCACACTAGTATTAAAATATCTGTAAGTGTACACCTTAGGGACATAGTGGAGTCAAGGCACACTTACTGTTACCAGAAGTAGAAAAAAATGTCTCAGGTACATTGATCTTCACTGATGACTGCAGCTGCAACACTTTCTCTACAGGAGGCAACTGTGTAAAGCATAAGAAAATATTAAAAAAATGAAAGCAGGTGAAAGTTTTGACAGCCAGTTTGTTGAATGTAGCTGTTTTTGACCAATTACTTAAAAAAACACAGTTTAAATGCAGATACGTTTGCTGCAAGTAGCTGTTTCTTCTGATCCCAACATTAATTATGTTAATTACATGGCAGCAGGGTGCAGGGTTTCTTTGCAGGAATAATGAATAACATTGTATTATTTGTTTTTCTCCAACCAAAACTCCAAATTAAATATTTAAAATTATTCTAGTGCTTTACAAACTGACCATAATAATGCTTATAGGTATTTTAGGGTAAGCTGTTTGTTATTTGTGGTTTGTATATGGTTTGAGACCCTCAGTTACCTTTCATGTTTTGTTCATCTTATGCCTACAACATAGAAAACACCATTTACTTCACAATGTCTTTTTTTCCCTTTGTTGTGATATGCACATTGGTGGTGAATCTCAACTAATTTTATAATTAATTAATTAATTAATTAATTAATTTACATTATTTCCAGAGCTATACTGCAATGGTAAATTTGTTTGTCATTTCTTTGAAATATGTTTCTTTATAGCAAAACTAAAGGAAAGCAGATGTTGAGTTTTCTGCTGTATTTGTCTCACTGACAAGTCAATATCAGTTCCTGGTCAGTATCAGATGCAGCTTAGATCTGTGAGAGAAGGTAAATTAATATCCTGTTCCTTGGCACTTGGAACCAATTGTCACCCCTTAACTAACTTTCGTTTCACTCTCTGGGTCCTGCTTTTTATGTGACTTGGTAGTCTCCTGTTTGCTACCATACCACTCAAGTGTACCTCATTACGAGGAATGTACCTGATTTTGGGTCTTAAAAAGTTCAAGTTCCTCGAGGTTCCACACTGAAAGGGTCTGTCATGCATACAGTGTTAGGGAATTTTTAACTATCTATGGTAAATAGCAATGAATCATATTAATTCATTTTTTATAAGTAAAACCAGCATGTTTCAACCATCCTTTGACCCTCCTAGTTTAAGTTTTTAGTAAGCCGTTAGTATGTGTTCCATATTTTGAATGCTAGTGTTCCTTATTTTGGAAATAGAAGGTTGAGCTCTATGTTTGCCACATTGCATCCTAACATGTTTCTGTGCACTTCTGTAACCACATAGTCTTGTAACATATACATTTGTCAGCTTACATATACTTGCACAGTTTAAATGCATTTAGAATTCTGCATTCCACTCCCACATGCTTTGTCTTCATGTCTTTCTACTATTACTTCTATGTGATTGTTTGTATAGTTTTTCCGTCTTCCCATCTACAACTTGCTTTAACTTCAAACTCCACAAATGCTAATCTCACTTATTGCTGTTGATTTTGTCCCACTTTTCTTTATTGTTGCTGTTTTATTTTCATTTCCATTCGTCTACCATGTTTCCTTTCTCTTCCCCCTTTCCCATGTCTTTCTTTTTCCTGGACATTGGCTCGTTTAATTTTCTATCTTCATTATTCTACTCCTCTAAGTTCTGCAGGCGAATTCATTTGTGCACTACTCTGTTTTATATTTTAATTCATTATTTTATATTTTAATTCATTATTCTCTAGTCTCTTTTCGTCTGTGTTTTCACTAGTTTAGCATTTTGTTCTCCCTTTAATTTCCTGTTTCCATTTATATACTTGACACCTGTAATCCTCCTTATATTAAATCTCATTCACTTGCTACATTTTAGTAAGGCAGAATAAATCATTTGTCCAAATAAGAAGCAACCACATGGACATAGGAAACTGTAGACCTGATATATATCTATACTTCTAAACTTTAGTCAACATGCAGGTCAGTTATCTCTATTCAGTTTTCATTTTTTATTAGATGAAGTATCTCTTTTAAACTTGCTTCACTGTATATATTCATTGAGTATACCAACTGGGCAGGGTCCAAACCCTATATAGGTAAGACAATGCCAAAATTAAAATATAAAATTGTATATGAATTTCATTCAGACAAAAGATGCCCATCAGCTGGGCACTGCTCTGGCCAGTACTTGTTAATATCTCTAAGTGGCATTTCTGATTTGTAATATATGCATGTTTTAATTTTTTTCTAAGATACATAACCTGATTTGGAGAGATATTTTAAAGCTATGCAGTTAAGACTGATTTATAAAACACAAGTAAAGGTTATAAATTAAAGTGGAAATGAATGATGATGAAGGTGGGTCAAGAAATAAAGAGAGAGAGAGAGAGAGAGAGATTTTGGATGCAAATCCATAAGGAAAGTAATAACAAGCATTTAGAATATGATAGTCATAAATTAGCAGAAAGTATTCTATGAACTAAGTCAACATGGGAATGAAGAAAGGAAATTTTATTAATAGGGATGACTGCAAGTAGGGATACAGAAAATAGGCAAGAGGAGGCTGGACTTTACTAGAGAAAACTGGCAAAGGAACCAAACTATTGGGAGCAAATAAATAGAGAGGGAAAGTTAAAAGGTAGGATGAGACCAAGAAGATGTTTGGACTACAGGTTAGAGGCTGCTTTCTCTACCAGGGATTGGTATAGGGAAAGGACAACATAGTTCTAAGTGAAGGAGCTGCTCTGGTAGAGTTTTTAGTCAAATCTTGCATATGTATTTTTATATTCCAAACAGACTTCAAAGAATTTATTTCTCACTTAAGCAGAAAGTGTTGGAGGTATGATGGGGGAAAAAAGACATAATCTGGAACACTTTTTTTGAGTGTAATGAGTTGGCATATTTTAAAAATTCCCTTCAGAGTACTCTGTCAGAAATATTACGGGAGCAAATGCCTGTAACTAAGGAAATTATTCTTTTGAGCTGGGATACAGGAACTGAATTGTCTTGACCTAGTAAGGTACTATTAAGTTTTGGTGGGTTTGACATAATGGTTAAGGGTTTACCTCATAGGCATAAGGGAGAGGGTTTGATTCTGACCTTGGGCTATTGGCTAGGCCCTTCAGGGCCTGGTATTCAATTATGAATTCTGTTGGCTACCAAAACGTAATTACTAGAAAATTGAAATCAGAATTTAAACTAACAGCATTTGAAATAATGACTATTCTAAATGATATAAAAGAACTAGAAGAGGGATCTTTAGAAAAGGAGAAATGTGAATTACATTGAAATATTAATATGGTTTGTTTTCTTCAACTTTATTACAAAATATATGGGAAACAAAATGCCAGGTGCAAGTGATTCATGGAGAAAATCATGCAGACTTGACAATGTGTGACATCATGACTGCTAAACTGGGGAAAACAGCTTGGCTGTTGTAGTAAAGGCAGGGTTATCTTTTAATAGGAAGTATCTAGGAAGCGGAGAAATCTAGGAAATTAATGGGAATCCTTACTTTGGAGCTATAGCAAGGACACTGCCTCTGCTGAGGTCAGATTATTGATTTCTGACTTGAGAAAGGAAGCTGAGTGGATTGTTCAGGGATTGACAAGGGCAGTCAAAGGTTTCACTGTAAGAAGGTGGGAGTGTATCTTTGAAACCAGAAGGGATGAAAGCTGATACACTACATAATACAGAAAGCCTTGCCAAGCATTAGTTTATTCCAAAAAAAATATTGTAAATATAGTTTGTTCTTGAACATTCAAGCTGAAAGAAAAAAGATTATGCAGAATTATTTTAAGCACCTGCTTGCCTGGCTAAAGACACTAAGCATTTGTACACACTATTTTCTTCAGCACTACTGTGGGGTTATGTTTAGGGGAGAGTTATTCTCATTATTTTGGCAGAAAAGCTGAACTTTTGCTGTTGCAAATAATCATGTTTTAGAAATGAGGAACAATTAACAACTGCATTTTGGCACTGCACAATACTACAGCACTTAATGGTAGAATGTACAGTGCTTTAATAGCAGTCTGTTTGAAAGCAGTAACCCCAGTACAATGAAAATGCGTTAAGTAGCACTACTGAGCTGGGTAGGGGGGCAAGCTGTCAGTGAACTCTTTTAGTACCTCAGATTTGCCGATTGGACACAGATGCAGTATCAGCATCCATTTAAGCAGCTCCAGCTGGCAGCTGCCACCAATATTGTAACTGTTTAGGTAAATGTCATTAGTAGTTACTAACTGTAAGGAGTTAGTTGCTGTAGTTTTGTAGCTCCAAGGATATCTGTGCTTTTTTTGCCCTCATCTTGCGAAAGTTGTGTTCTTTCCTCTTTTTTCCCCTCAGCTTGGGAAAGGTTCTTTTTTTTTTTTGGGTTGTCTCCTTGAGCTGGGAAGGGTGCCAAGTGACCTATTTATTGCTATGGCATTAAATTAAACAAACTTAAAAAACATGACTGCAGTGTAAGCAGAAAATGAATAAAAGTATTATGTGTGAAAAAATACAGGATGCAAAGGAAGACAGATCGACACTGGAAATCAGCAGCAGATGTTATCCTTCTAAATACGCATTATATAGTACTTTTATACAATATTTTGTGCAGTTACACAGAAATCAATTTTATGTGGAAATCTAATGGGACAGATCCCATCAGAGAAGTGAAATTAAAATTGTTACACAGAAAAAAAAAAACAATATAACACTAGAAATCTTATAGGATAAGAAAGAAATCAGAAAATGCATGACTTATTTTGACATTATGGTATTTTCTTTTCATCACCGACCCTCCTCACAACCCCTCTCGGTCTTAGGATGCTCTCCTGGCTTCCACACTTACCCATCCCTGAACCTTCCTGTGATTCCTAGCTGGATATTCTTAAACATGGCCCATTGCTGGGTAGGCCCCCACTCCTTGCAAAACCGACTTCTGCAGCACTCAAAGTTTAGTCCTCGGGGAGTGAGGGATTCATTGAGTGCTAATGAGTGTGGAACATATGAGCCATCATTATTACTGCAGCCAGTCTATGTCTCTAGTTCCAGTGATGGCTGGTGCTATGATGTCAATACATCTTTGCAGCCCCCCACCCCTATTTTTATAAAATGTCTGTGTGGTTCCCAGTCTCCACCACAGCTTACACAGGCATTGGGTTTCCCACTATTTAAAATGAGAGAACATTGTCCAGTTTCAATGCATGTCATTAGCTTCCAAAGGTCATACATAAACCCACAGCTGTAAAATAAGACAATCAGAAGACAAGGTTTCCAGGCTCTATCATTCTGTCATAGCAGATTCATATTTAAGCATTTTAAGTCTGTTACAGTCTCTGCTTCCAATCAAGACAAATTTCTTGTTCTCAAACTTACATGTTTTTCTGTAATTTCAGTTCAGGCTCTTCAGCATAATAAAAAAACAGATTCACCACTGGTTATCAGTTTCTTGTTTAACTCTAAGGCTTTCCAGTTGCCTTGTCTCTCTCCTTCTCTTGGTCTGACTCCCTTGCAAACTCTCAGGCCTTTTCCCTCAGGCTCTGTCTCTCTCATCTGTGGAGTTCAGTTTCACAAGTCCTGCCATGGTCACTGTGGAGAATTATACTACCTAAATACACACACACACACACACACACACACACACACACACACACACACACACACAGACACACACACACACACACATACAGAAACATAAACACACCTGTATACATGCACACACACACACACACACACACACACACACACACACACACACACACACACACACACACACACACACACACACACACACAGACAAGCATACACACACACGTACACAGTACAAACAATATATCTGGAGAAGCTAGGCATGACTTGTATAGATATTGTTATATCATATGATGCAAAAAGCTTTTCACATTGCTAACAAGAACTTCATTTGTAAAATATTATGATATCATGGTGTCTTGAAGCAGTTCAGAAATTCTGTTGGAAATCTTTCTACAGAAACTTATGCATGCATTAAAGCTAATTATCACCATCATCACCATCATAAATCCCCTTCCCCATTTCTCTACATGGGGTCAGGGTTTTTCACCTCTTGCCATGTCTCCCAATTTATGCGACTCCCTACCTTCTTCAAAAGTCATGTCTGACAGTCGTATGTCATCTTTCATGCATTCCATCCATCTCCTGGCTGGACAACCTTTTTTAATCTTGACTCCCCCCTGTTTCTCCTTAATCTGCTTTATCAAATTATCTTCTGATTTCCTGCACATGTGACTGAATGATCCTAATCTGTTCTCCTCAACCCTCTCTACAACTGGGGTTACTTTGGCTTCTGCTCTGATGTCCTCATTTCTTTGTGTGGCCAACAGCATGAATCCTACAACCCAAAACCCATCTCAGGTGCTTTGTCTCCATCACCTCTAGCCTCCTTGACTGCTCTCAACTTCATTGGCCAGGTTTCTGTAACATACAGAGACACTGGTCACACCACTGTTTTATACTCCTTAGTTTTCGCCTTCTTTGTCATTTTTCTGTCATTTACTACCTCCAGCAATCTGTCCCAGGTGACTACAGCACCTCTGATTCTAGTTTTCACCTCTCCATTTAGACTTGCTGTCATCTCAACCAACCACTTCCAGATACTTGAAACTGTTAACCTCTTTCACTGTTTTATCTTTTGTTTCATTTTACAGCTTCTTATAATTTCCCGCATTTGCTGCCAAGACAACTGTTTTGTCAGTACACAGTTTCATCCCAGTCCCATATCATTGGGTAACATTCCTGACCAGAATCTACTTGCAGTACTTGTAGAGCCACATTGCATGCAACAGTTTTGGGGATCTTTCCCCTCTGACCTGTTTGTGAGCTCAGTTGATCACAAGTATGAACAACAATGGAGTCAGAGCTGAAGTCTGGTGAACACCTAGGCTCACTGGGAATCCTTATTTCCAAACACTGTTCATACTTTTGTCATCAGGTTCTTGCACATAGCCTATATCAGTTCTACTAATGTTTCCTGTGCTTTAAAAATGCACAGGACTGCCCAAATCGGCTTTCTTGGGACCTTGTGATATGCTTTCGCTATGTCTATGAATGCCTAGCTGGACACTATCCTCATCTCTGGCTCCTTCACCAGTCTCTACATGTCTCTTTGCAAATATTGGTTCAACTGTGCTGCATCCTGATCTGAATCTGAATCATATCCCATCTCACTTTCTATTGTTTATCAATCACATTCTCTATCTACTCTTTCATGCAGTGTGACAGGAGTTGATAACGTTATACAGCCAACAGTTGTGAATATACCCTTTGTTCTTGTACACTGGCACTGGAATGCTTATTCTCCAGTCATCTGGGATCTGCCTCACTCTCAGTATTACGATGAGTGCACCTCAGGAACCATTTCTTTCTTAACCTACCCAACAGCTTGATCATATATACTATGACTTCATTTGAGCTTCCTACTGTCCCTATTTGTATTTTTCTTAGTGCTGTTCTTATTTCTACTAGGGTGGATTATTATTTCTCTTTTGTCATAGACTGTGCATTGGGCAGTACACCGTCTATGTTTTTTTTTCATTCAGAAGTAGATGGAAATATTCCTTCCATCTGCCTTTGATGTCCTCTGGACAGGTAACCAGATTGTTACTGGCATCCCTTGTGACTGGAGTCTGATGACTATCTTCTTTATCTTTCTGTCTTCGTGTAGTAACATGATAGAATTTATGCCATCTGCTCAGCCACTTTTCAGAAGCTGGTAGAGCTGGGATAATTTATCTGATGCTTTGTATTTTCTTATTTTTTCTTGTAATTGTAAATGCTTTCTTAGCCTTATTGTTAGTGCCATTTTTCCTTCTTAGCCTGAGCCATCTTTTCTATCTTAGTTCTTCCTGCATTTTTCCTTCTTTTGATAACTTCCTGGACTTCACCATTACACCACCAGTTTTCCTTATGTGCCTTATTTCCATAAGTGTTCTCTAGTCATCATACATGATGCTTTGAGACACCGTTCTTCTTTGTTTACATCTATTTGCTCTTCTTCCTGGGGTGCAAGAGCCCCGAGTGTTTCCTTCAACTACTCTGCTTTCTCTGCAGTCAACTTCCAGGTCTTCAGCCTAGTTTCTGTTGACCATAGAGCTTTCTCTAACCACTGCTTACTTGATTGTTGCCACAAATAGTTTATGCTGGGGGCCAACAATTTACCTGGGATACCTTTGCGATCTCTTGTTCCACCCACATGTCTTTTCTTAACTAGGAGGACGTGTGTATGTGATCTCTTGACTTTTTCTCTTAGATAACCATATATTGGCCATCTTGAAGCCACTTGTCATAAAGAAATCTAGAATGGCCTTTCCTTCTTTACTCCTGTTGTGTCACCAATGTGGACCCATGCACTCTTCATATCCTGTTCTCTCTGTCCTGCTATGCGTATTCAGGTCTCCCAGTATCAACACCAACTCATTTTGTCCTGCTTTATCTAGTAGGTCTTGTAATTGTTGCCTGGGCTAGCCACTTGGTACAGTAAAAATTGGCTAAAATGTCTTTATATCTCAGTAGTATTTGTTGAATGGAGTCCATCAAGGCTGCAGATTAGCGGTCACTTTATTTATCCTTGCTGTTGGTCATCCATTAGAGTTTATTACTTACAAGTGTGCATGGTACAATCATAATTATGCTGTGATTGCTTAGTTAGATGATTTGCTGGTAATAGCAAAAGACTACAAGAAGGCTTGCCTTATACTAAATTATAATTGTTGAAGATATAGTAGACAATTAAAGATGCAATATTTACTTAACCAAGAAAGTCCGACTTGGAACAAAGCCAATTTTCAGCAGATGCCCGGGGAGAAAGGCTCCAGATGCATGTCTTTGTAACTTGGGAGGAAACCAGAGCACCCGGAGGAGTCCCACACAAATGCAGGGAAGACATGCAGACTCCACACAGAAGGCACGGCAGCTGAGAATCAAACTGGAAAACCTCTTGCTGGGAGGCAGCAATGCTACCACTGCACCACTGCACCATCCAATAAAACTTGAAAAATGTAAAAGATTTAATTTTGGCTCTAAAACAGTGCTTTTTGTTTGTTTAATTTTGGCTTTGATATATGGCATTCAACTTGCTGTTTCTATTGGCAACCTATTTCTAGTGGTATGCAAATTATTTTTGAGTGGGATTACCTTATAAATTCTCTGCAACGTAATGGCTGAAGAGAATTATAGAACTTGATTAGTAAAACCTAATGATAATACGAACGGACTCTCTAACCTACATTTGCGTTTTTGTTGGGACTAGTTAACGTTCTAAGTACGGTTCAGATACCTTTACTATTTTCTTTTTATTTTATGAATCTAGAAGAATTTCCTTCCCATGGTTGGATTAACTCTGGCATTTGAGTTTTTCAGAAGTTTCTATGGGGGGGGGGGGGTGGCTGTACCACATTTGCATGAGATGCAGTTACAGGCTTGGGATAATGGAGGAATTACAGCCCCCACCCACAGAAATGTACATTAGTGTGACTGTATTTTTTGAATATACTGTGCGATTCAGAAAGGCTTAGTTTGATGTGAAAGTCATAGCTCAGAAGGGCTCCATATCACCCTACACCTTTTTGATTTAGAGACAGGTGAGGTTTACCCCTTGCAGGCTCTAAGCATGGTCAATAGTCTTGCAGGTGAAAATACATGCTAATGTAGCAGTCGAAGGGTGACATTCTAATGGGGTAGTCAAGGGGTGGGGCTAATATTAATTAGCCATGTGCTGTCCATCAGAAGTATCCACAACTTCCAGTTTGATTAGCTGAGTGATACCTGCTCAGTGAGGGCAATTTACTCTAAGAGGAAAAAGTGATGACAATAAGACAATGTGTTAGTGTGTGACAAAGTGTGTCTGTAGGGGCATGAGTGCAGCTGTATAAATGTATGCATGTCTGTGTGTTTGTATCTTACATTGTGCGTAGATGTACATGGTCAAATGTGCCTTTGTTTATAAGGTCCATGATAATTCTTTCCATGGCCTTGCAAATAAGACTGCACAAACTTATGGATCTGGAGCTCCCTAAGTTTATTGATGGTCCCTTTTTGTGTAGAGGGATGACTGTCGCAGTCCTACATTTCCAAGGGATGAAGCCTGTCTAGAGGCTGTGGTTGAATAGAAATTCTAATGGGCCTGACTGGTCTTGCTTCAAGCTATTTACAAGGCATCCAGGAATATTATCAGGAGCCATTGATGCAGTTTTTTTTGCTTTGGAGACTGTAGTGAGGACCCATTCTTTAGTGATAGTTGGGGAGAAATGGTAGAGGTTATCTTCTGATGGATAAATGGGTTTGATGGGAGGGTGAAACTGGCACTAAATTTATCAGCAAGAAAATGTGCTATATCCTCTGGTTTGATATTGGGAGTCCAATTTACTATGAGTTCACCACACTGATGGGTATTCCCCTTAACGTTGCATACATACAGTAACTAAAAAATGTCTTATGGTTATCCTTAGAGTGGAAGGCTATTTTTGCCTCAAAGTTGGCTTTGGTGAACTTGATTAGTCCCGGGTTGCTTGGCACTGATGAGAGCATTTTGTTTTTGTCTGTTGGGCATAGGCCTTCTTATTTTTGAAAGTATTTTCTTTCTTTTGTTGTACAACCTATTTATACTGGACATCCACCAAGGGGCTTGGATTTTAGCTGTGCCATCATTTAATAGGAGGCAGTTAGCCTTGGAAAAGTTCTTAAAGGTTCTGGGGTTTGCTGGATGTTCAGGCTTTATGTTTATTTCAAGGGTGACTGTCTTGTGATCTGATCTGACTAGTGAAGACATTTCACTGGGTGGTGGTGGGGGGATATAACATTCCCTAATATCTGTGTATACCAGATCCATGACATTTGCACCCCTAGTAATTTTTTTTGCTATTGTAATGCATATAGGCCACTTAGGAGAACACTATAATGTTCAGGTCTAACAGACCTAGTGCTCAGTTCAGACATTGTAATGAGGAGGTCTTTCTCACTGTGGCCACACCTGGCTCTGAGTTGTATTTTCTCAGTGTTACGCTAATTGCTGAACTTGCTTTGGGCACTTGGCATGAGCGGTGAGCATATCATTAAATCTAAGACATAGGTGAGTTTCACTATGGAAATCAGTATTTTGTAAACATTAAAAAAAGAAATTCAGCAAGTGAGAACTTATATATAATAGTTGTATTCTAAACTATATTCCAAGGCTGTTTACTGGGTGAAAAATTCTCTATCCATGGCTGTACATTGGTAGTTAAAACAGATTATTTCTTTTTTTCATCTGTTAGTGGCATTTTACTTTGTTATAAAAGGGGAAGAGCACAAAGATTCATTTCCTTAAATTCATTGCCACATACGTTGCTCAAGCTGTTTAAATATATTTTTCCAAAACTATGTGTACAGTTTCATGACAAAACTTTTAAACTGCAGTTGTGGTAATGAAATAAAACCAATGTGATATACATAAGTAGGCTATCTAGCATACATTCAAAATGAGAAATCTGTATTTTTCACAATCACTTTAACTCACACATAAGAGGGTTGGTAGCATGTTCTTTCACATGACCTGCAAAGATAATGTCCCTATCATACTCACTGAAAAACATCCTTTGCTTTTCTACAGCCATGCATATAAAGCTTTAGTAGAGAGTTGCTGAGGACAATTTAGATCTGTTTATGATCTCAATAGTGCAGCCATCCACAAGAGGCAAAAACAAAATGGGTTACTTTACCTCTCACACTGAAATTGTCTAGAGTGAAAAAGACTTGTGGCAGCATGGGTAGCCAAAAACATGATTTCATCAAGTTCTCCATATAGCTCTGTGACGACTGGGAGAGATGGACGAAGGCTGCCAGCCTAGTCAAATAGAATTTGATACACAATTCTATCAACTGTATAAATAAATGTAAAATACAGGCTTGTGTTTTTAAATGTAAGAAAACACTGTAAAATGTGAACTTCAAGATTGTTGCAACATTGCCGTCTGCTATAAGGAAAACCAAGCCAAGTATTTCAAATGTGTCTTTTTAAGTTGAAAAGATCTTATGAATCTCTTTAATGTTTTTCAAGTTGGTTCCAGTGTGGCTGGATGAAGGTTTCATGCCCATTGTTTTAAGGCTAAAGTTTATGACCATAATTTACATATGGAAGGTGCTTTATTGCTCTAGTTTCTGTTAGAATATACATGTGAAATGTCTTCTATTGTAAGTTTCTGTGCAGGTGTTAGATTGCTAAATAATGCAGTTTGTTTGCCTGGGAAAACCTAAGTGTCAAAAATGATGTAATTTGGGGAGGGACCCAGCAAACATGTTTGTTAGTAATGTTTAAATACTATTTCTCACAAGAGACTGAAGGCATTTTGGTCTTGGATATACAACTTTTCAGCACTCTGCCTTATGCTCACATGTACGTTTTAGCACTGTGATTTCTTGTAGGAATAGTTAAAGCTAGTAAAGATTAATTAGGTATTTTTCTTTGAAATCATACCTGTCCTACCGTATTATTTTATGTTTCTGTGTGATCTCTGAACTCTTAGATATCTCTGTGGTGTAGTTGTTTTGTCTTGTGTTTTAATTATTTATTATTAAACATTTTAAAACCTTCTACCTGTGGCTGCTTTGTGTAGAGATAATCTCTAGAGTACATTGCATATTTATAGAGTTTATTGTAATAGGCCACTCTAATAAGCCTTAGACTGTATAGTCACATTACCATTGGATAATAATATTGCACAGTAATAATTTGACACCCTTTTAAGGGCCTTTTAGTAGCTGATATTATTAGCTGGGTGGTGGCAGGGATTACTACCGTATGGTCTGGGTAAAGTGGCACAGCTGGAGAATCTGTGTCAGCCTTTCCCAGGAGTGTCTGTGAAGTTGTATAAATACTTATCTCAAAGTGTGTGTGTGTTGTGTCAGCTACTTGGCAGGGACATGACACACTGGTTGGACAGAGTGGGTACTGGAGGTTCTAGCTTGCCCAGCTAGGCTGAGACCTGGACCCTATAGCTGTGCCAGCGGGGAGTCTTATTGGGGACCTGGTGAGCAAGGGAGCAACCAGCCCCAGACTGACTGTGATCTCTGTGTGCACTTAAGGGAAATTGTACTTTACTGTGTGTATTAATTATCCTTTTCTCTTCTATGAGACAACCTCCCTGGTGTTAGTGGTGAGGATTGTGGCTCCTTGATTGTTGGGCCAGGGCACGGGCATCACAAGTTCTCCCCCCCCCCGAGGAACTCAAGCAAGTTTTTCAAGTGCCCCTTGAGAAACATCGCTTGAGAGTGTCAGATCTATCTGGGTGTACCTCACCCCATTCCCTGTCTTGAGAGGCCATCTGCACTGGCATTGCTACTCCCACTGCGGTGCTGCACTGACATATCATATGCTTGCAACCCCAGACTCCATCTTAGCAACTTGGCATTTTGCTGACTGGCTCTGTTTTACCATGTTAGAGGGTTGTGATCTGTCATCACAGTGAATTTTCTTCCATACAGATAAGGTTGAAGTTTTTGTAGTGCCCACATAATGGCTAGACATTTCGTTTCTACCGCTGCATAGCATTCCTCCCTGGGTTTGAGCCTATGACTGAGGTAAACCACTGGGTGCTCTTTTCCCTCTGAAGAAATATGGCTAAGTACAGCCCCCACTCCATAGTTTGAAGCATCTACCTGTACAAAAAAATATTTGCTGTAGTCTGGACTGGCTAACACAGGGGGTATTCCCAAAGCTTCCTTAGGCTTCAGAAATGCCTGCTCACATGCTGGGGTCCACACTACCTTATCTGGCCTGTTCTTCTTTGTCAGGTCTGTGAGGGGAGCAGCTATGGTATTATAATTGGGAATGAACTTTCTGTAATACCCTGCTGTCCCCAAGAATGCCCTCACCTGCTTTTTGGTAACAGGTGCAGGCCATGCCTGAATAGCTTCCACTTTGGCAGGTTCTGGCCTTATTTTACCACTCCCCACTCTATGTCATAGGTAGGAGACCTCTGCCATACCCACCTGACATTTGCTTAATGGTCAACCCTGCCCTCTGTAGTCTGCCCAGCACCTCCCTGACATGCTGATGGTGTTCTTACTAGGAATGGCTGTAGATAGCAATATCATCCATGTAAGCAAGGGAAAACCCTACTGCTCCTGCTAAGATATGATCTACCAGCCTCTGGAAAGTTGCTGGGGCATTCTTCATCCCAAAGGGCATCTTTGTGAACTCATACAAGCCAAAAGGAGTCACAAAGGCTGACTTCTCTCTAGCACTGGGAGTCAAGGGCACCTGCCAGTAACCCTTGGTAAGATCAATGGTTGTAAGATACTTAGCCCCACCCAGCTGCTCTAGGGCCTCATCTGTCCTAGGCATGGGGTAAACATCTGACTCTGTGTGACTATTTAATTTCCTGTGATCCACACAGAACCTGGTGCTGCCATCCTTCTTTGGCACCAACACCACTGGTGAGGCCCAGGGACTGTTGGACTCTTGAATCACCCCTAGTTCCAACATCTCCTGTACCTCTTCCTTCAGAGTCTGTTTGACTCTTTCAGGCAGTTTATAAGGGGCCTGCCTGATAGGCGTTTGGGGTCCTGTATCCACCTGGTGCTGCACCAGGTGGGTGCTCCCTGGTTTCCCGAAGAACATGCCCACAAACTCCTGCAACACTGCTCAGATTTCTTGAACCTGGGTAATAGATAGCTGCTGGGACATTGCTAGCCCTTCTACTGAGGTGTCAGCCTGAGCCTCACTGAGGAGATCAGTCCCCAGATCTCCCTCAGACTCCTCCTGCAATCCACTGTAAATGCTCAGCACAAGGGCCTCCCTATCATGGTAAGGTTTCATTATGTTAAGATGGTAAAATATGTGCCCCTGCCATCTGCCTAGTGCTTCCACCATGTAGTTAACATCACTTACCTTTCTTACCACCTTGTAGGGTCCCTCCCAAGCTGCCTGCAACTTGATGTGTCTTACAGGAATGAGAACCATCACCTACTGCCCTACAGCATACTCTCTAGCTTGAGCATTCCTGTCATATCACACCTTTTCTGTTGTTGGGCTTCTGCCAGGTTCTCCTGGGCCATGCCCATGAGATCCCTGAGCCTTGTCCTGAGGTTCAGGACATATGCCACAACAGACTCCTTGTGAGACTCACATTCACCTTCCCACTCATGTTGAATTAAATCTAGAGGTTCCCTCACCCTATGCCCATACAGCAACTCAAAGGGTGAAAAACCTGTGGATTCCTGGGGAACCTCTCTGTAAGCAAACAACAGATGGGGCAAATATTTGTCCAACTCCCTCTTAAACTGATCTGCAAATGCCCATAGCATGGACTTGATTGTAGAGTTTAACCTCTCAACAAGACCATTAGTCTGGGGATGGTAGGGGGTGGTCTTCATGTGCTTTACCCCACAGGGCTTCCACAGACAAGCCAGCAGGTCTGACATAAAATTGGCACCTCTGTCAGGCAGTATTTCTTTTGGGAAACCTTGTTTGTGTCTTTCGGCTTTTCCCGGTTAGGGGTCGCCACAGCGGAACTCCGGTCCGCTAATGATTGGTAGTTGATTTTTACGTGCCAAGTTACCAGCCCTGATGCACAACCTTCAACGAAGGTCTGCCCATTCACGCATGTGTCCACGCAGAAGATGCTCTAGCTGAGAGTCGAACCAGACAGCGTCTTACTGTGAGGTGACAACGCCACCACAGCACCACCACCGTGGATTCCTTTGGGAAAGCTACCCTGCTGAAAATCTCTAGCAAGCATTTGCCACCTTCTCTGCCTCAATGGAGGACAAAACCACTGCCTCAGGGTATCATGTAGCATAATCTACAATCACTAGGATATACTTTTTCACTGCGGAATTTGGGGTACTCAGCAGACCCACAATATCCATAGCTACCTTTTGAAATGGCTCCTTAATCACAAGCAAAGGCACAGCTTAATAGTCAACCCTGCCCTCTGTAGTCTGCCCAGCACCTCCCTGACATGCCGAAGGTGTTCTTACCAGGAATGGCTGTAGATAGCAATATCATCCATGTAAGCAAGGGAAAACCCTACTGCTCCTGCTAAGATATGATCTACCAGCCTCTGGAAAGTCGCTGGGGCAATCTTCATCCCAAAGGGCATCTTTGTGAACTCATACAAGCCAAAAGGAGTCACAAAGGCTGACTTCTCTCTAGCACTGGGAGTCAAGGGCACCTGCCAGTAACCCTTGGTAAGATCAATGGTTGTAAGATACTTAGCCCCACCCAGCTGCTCTAGGGCCTCATCTGTCCTAGGCAAGGGGTAAACATCTGACTCTGTGTGACTATTTAATTTCCTGTGATCCACACAGAACCTGGTGCTGCCATCCTTCTTTGGCACCAACACCACTGGTGAGGCCCAGGGACTGTTGGACTCTTGAATCACCCCTAGTTCCAACATCTCCTGTACCTCTTCCTTCAGAGTCTGTTTGACTCTTTCAGGCAGTTTATAAGGGGCCTGCCTGATAGGCGTTTGGGGTCCTGTATCCACCTGGTGCTGCACCAGGTGGGTGCTCCCTGGTTTCCCGAGAAACATACCCACAAACTCCTGCAACACTGCTCAGATTTTTTGAACCTGGGTAATAGATAGCTGCTGGGACATTGCTAGCCCTTCTACTGAGGTGTCAGCCTGAGCCTCACTGAGGAGATCAGTCCCCAGATCTCCCTCAGACTCCTCCTGCAATCCACTGCAAATGCTCAGCACAAGGGCCTCCCTATCATGGTAAAGTTTCATCATGTTAAGATGGTACAATTTGTGCCCCTGCCATCTGCCTAGCACTTCCACCATGTAGTTAACATCACTTACCTTTCTTACCACCTTGTAGGGTCCCTCCCAAGCTGCCTGCAACTTGATGTGTCTTACAGGAATGAGAACCATCACCTGCTGCCCTACAGCATACTCTCTAGCTCGAGCATTCCTGTCATACCACACCTTTCCTGTTGTTGGGCTTCTGCCAGGTTCTCCTGGGCCAAGCCCATGAGTTCCCTGAGCCTTGTCCTGAGGTTCAGGACATATGCCACAACAGACTCCTTGTGAGACTCACACTCACCTTCCCACTCATGTCGAATTAAATCTAGAGGATCCCTCACCCTATGCCCATACAGCAACTCAAAGGGTGAAAAACCTGTGGATTCCTGGGGAACCTCTCTGTAAGAAAACAACAGATGGGGCAAATATTTGTCCCACTCCCTCTTAAACTGATCTGCAAATGCCCATAGCATGGACTTGATTGTAGAGTTTAACCTCTCAACAAGACCATTAGTCTGGGGATGGTAGGGGGTGGTCTTCATGTGCTTCACCCCACAGGACTTCCACAGACAAGCCAGCAGGTCTGATATAAAATTGGCACCTCTGTCAGGCAGTATTTCCTTTGGGAAACCTTGTTTGTGTCTTTCGGCTTTTCCCGGTTAGGGGTCGCCACAGTGGAACTCCGGTCCGCTAATGATTGGTAGTTGATTTTTACGTGCCGAGTTACCAGCCCTGATACACAATCTTCAACAAAGGTATGCCCATTCATGCATGTCTCCACACAGAAGACGCTCTAGCTGAGAGTCGAACCGGACAGCGTCTTACTGTGAGGCGACAATGCTACCACAGCACCACCACCGTACATTCCTTTGGGAAACCTACCCTGCTGAAAATCTCTAGCAAGCATTTCCCACCTTCTCTGCCTCAATGGAGGGCAAAACCACTGCATCAGGGTATCATGTAGCATAATCTACAATCACTAGGATATACTTTTTCCCTGTGGAACTTGGGGTACTCAGCGGACCCACAATATCCATAGCTACCTTCTGAAATGGCTCCTTAATCACAGGCAAAGGCATCAAAGGAGCTCACACCTTGTCTCCCGCCTTGCCTACCTTTTGGCACTGCTCACAGATCCTGCAGTACCCTGTTACATCTCCGGAAATTCCAGGCCAATAGAAGTTTTGCATAACATGCCTCTTTGTACCTTTTATGCCCATATGACCTGCAAAGGGAATATCATGGACTATGGCTAGAAGCACCAGATGATAAGCTCTAGGCACTACCAACTGCTGTACTCTCTCACCTTCTAGCCCTCCCTCAGGGGTCCACTCTCTGTACAGAACTCTTTGTTCCAGTATACAGATTCCCCCTTCCCTTGAGAATCAGGTGCCTCCCTAGCTACCTGCCTCAGGCCTTGCAATGTAGGGTCTGAGAGCTGAGCCTGTCTCAACTCCCTCCTGGTAACCCTTCCCAACTCCTCTTTCACAGGATGTCTGGCATCCTCTGACAGTGGTGCCTCACTGCCAGCCTGAGTACTACTACTCACCTCTACCTTTGCAGTTACCCTGTCCAAGGGAACATCAGTACCCACAAGCAGCTGTGGCTCACATTCAGTCTCACTGCTACAGCGTAGCTCACTACCTGAAGTAACCACCTCAGCAGTCCTGGTTGCAAGTATGCAGTCTGTCTGGGTCTCTCCCAGGCTACCAGACTTACATGCTTGTCTCAAAGACTGACTGCATGTAACTGCACAAGCACAGGGTACTGCACTTCCAAAATCATTCCCTATCAGGACATCTGCAGGTATATCCTCAAACACACCTACTTGCTGGCTTCCTTTTCCACCCTCCCAATCAAGGTGAACCCAAGCCAAAGGTATTTGGAATGGGATCCTTCCTAAAGCCCTGACTGAAGTAGACTGCTCAGGTAAGTAGTGGTCCTCTGTAACCAGTGCAGGCTTTACAATGGTTATATCAGAGGCTGTGTCTCTCTTAGAAATGGCCTCTTTGCCATTCACTACAATAGAATATAACCTCTGGTGGTAGTTTGGTACCCATGTTATCCCAAGACAACCTACTATTGGCATTTTGTCTTTCCCACTTATTGGCTCCCCTCACCTTTGGTTCCCCACCTTGCCTCTGTGGACATCTGTATGCCACATGGCCCAATTGGTTGCATTCAAAACATTTAACCCTAGCTCCTGGATGTGTACCTGGACTAGTGGCTTCCCCTGCTACTGGCAGATTCTGTTGGGACAGTCTGTGCTGCCCAACATGGGGTCCTTTAGTCCCATGAGCAGTACTGGGGGTCCCTTTCCTGTGCAGGGTTGCTCTGCTGGCCAGGTATAGGTCTCCCTTCTTCCCCAACTCCTCTGAAGTAGCACACTGTCTATCAGCCAACCAGATCCTCATGTCCTCAGGCAAAGTGCTAAGGGCTTGTTCCCTTACCAAAGGGTCTGCCAGCCCTTCAAAAGTGGTGACCTGACATCCACTCACCCAGCTATGAAAATAAGTGCTCAGTTCAACAACATATTCACATACATTTTCATCTGCCTTGCGTCTATGCTCACAAAACTTTTTCCTATCCATTTCAAGTGTTAGCTTAAAACATTCCAACAAGTGTCTCTTTACAGCAATATAATCAAAACAGTCAGTGTCATGCATTTTTGCTAAAGATGTTACAGCTTTACCATGGAGTAATGGGGTCAGGAACCATACCCAGAGCATTTGGTCAACTTCATACTGTTTACATACCCGCTCAGACATATGAATGAAGCTATCAAAATTATCCCCCTCTTTAAACTGTGGAAGAAATTTACTGACCTTTTGTGCTTCTGGGGTCCAGTTACTCCCTTCCCCACTACCTCCATGACTCTGGCGAAGAGTCATCATTTCCCTCTCATGCCTCCTCTGCTGTTCCTTTTCCTCAGCTTGTAGACTCCTCATTTTCTTGGCTGCTTTTAGTTCCATACGCCTGGCCTCAAACTCAAGTCTCTTTAGCTCCATCTGGATTTTTAAGTCCACTGCAGAAAGGTTGAGCTGTCCATTCTCTGAGGCTATTGTATCTCCACTGTCAGTCTGATTATCCATCAGGCTGCTGTTTTCTGACGCAGCTGTAATCAAGGCTGCAATTAGGTCTCCTTTAGTCAGGTTTCCATGCACCAGTCCCCTAGCCTGGCACAGCTCTGCCAGCTGGCTCCTTGTCAGCTTTCCATACTCCTCTGCTGATATGCTGCCTGCTCACCCTGCCTAACACTAAGCTAACAAAAGAAATAAAACAATTGTGATCTGAACTCTGAGTATACACTGTGTGGCTGTTTTAGAGTAAAAAACACTTTTAGAGATCACTGTACATAAGTTACAGCAATTCGCTCTACCCCACTACACTACAAGCCATTTAGTATGTGAAGTAGATCCGACCACTGCAAACCACTTGTGATGCCTGTGCCCTGGCCCAGCAATCAAGGAACCTCAATCCTCACCACTAACACCAGGGAGGTTGTCTCATAGAAGTGAAAAGGATAATTAATACACACAGTAAAGTACAATTTCCCTTAAATGCACACAGAGATCACAGTCAGTCTGGGGCTGGTTTCTCCCTTGCTCACCAGGTCCCCAATAAGACTCCCCACTGGCACAGCTATAGAGTCCAGGTCTCAGCCTAGCTGGGCAAGCTAGAACCTCCAGTACCCTCTCTGTCCAACCAGTGCTTCATTTCCCTGCCAAGTAGCTGACACAACACACACACACTTTGAGATAAGTATTTATACAATTACACAGACACTCCTGGGAAAGGCTGACACAGATTCTCCAGCTGTGCCACTTTACCCAGACCATACGGTAGTAATCCCTGCCACCACCCAGCTAATAATATCAGCTACTAAAAGGCCCTTAAAAGGATGTACAATTATTACTGTGCAATATTATTATCCAATGGTAATGTGACTATACAGTCTAAGGCTTATTAGAGTGGCCTATTACAATAAAATCTATAAATATGCAATGTACTCTAGAGCTTATCTCTGCACAAAGCAGCCACAGGTAGAAGGTTGTAAAAATATTTAATAATAAATAATTAAAAAACACAAGACAAAACTACTACACCACAGAGGTATCTAAGAGTTCAGAGATCACACAGAAACTTAAAATAATACAGTAGGACAGGTCTGATTTCAAAGAAAAATACCTAATTAGTCTTTACTCGCTCTAACTATTCCTACAAGAAATCACAGTGCTAAAACGTACATGTGAGCATAAGGCAGAGTGCTGAAAAGTTGGATATCCAAAATCAAATTGCCTTCAGTTTCTTGTGAGAAATAGTATTTAAACATTACTAACAAACATGTTTGCTGGGTCCCTCCCCAAATTACATCATTTTTGACACTTAGGTTTTCCCAGGCAAACAAACTGCATTATTTAGCAAACTAACACCTGCACAGAAACTTACAACAATAGGAGACATTTCACATGTATATTCTAACAGAAACTAGAGCAATAAAGCACCTTCCACATCTAAATTCTGGTCATAAACTTTAGCCTTAAAATAATGGACATGAAACCTTCATCCAGCCGCACTGGAACCGACTTGTAAAACATTAAAGAGATTCATAAGAGCTTTTCAACTTAAAAAGACACATTTGAAATACTTGGCTTGGTTTTCCTTACAGCAGATGGCAATGTTGCAGCAATCTTGAAGTTCACATTTTACAGTGTTTTCTTACATTTAAAAACACAAGCCTGTATTTTACATTTATTTATAAGTTGATAGAATTATGTATCAAATTCTATTTGACTAGGCTGGCAGCCTTCGCCCATCTCTCCCCAATCGTCACAAGCTCCATAATCCTTGCACTGCTGTGCAGTCCCACAATTTAAGACTCAGGTCTACTTCTGTATTATTATAGCCAAGACAGTTATAATCTCTTTGGACCCTCATTGCAATGCTCAGCATAACCACCCAATGCCTTTGCAACCAGAACAGCATTTTTATACTGGTAGGTAAAGGGCTTAAGCTTATGTAAAGGAACAAAGGAAAACCTAAAATCCACTTTTACTTATCTCTGTGCCTGTAATCTGTACTCTGTCCCTCAACGTCATTCCAATTGTTTAAATAATTATAATGACAATAATTTCAGAAATGTTATTGTAAAAAGAAAATTATTTCTTTAGTTTGTAAAACAATGCTTAAGGAAAAGAAGATGTGTGTGACAAGCAGGCAGATGTGGTCCATGTATTGCATTACTGAAATGAATCGTGATCAATAGTGGAAGAATTTCTCTAACATAAACATTAATCATTACTGCATTTACAATTGATTGATGGGTCATAATCATTTATGGAATCCATATGTCTCCCTTAAGGTTTCATGGCATGAATCCTTGTGAATCCTGTATACACTATCCTTCTGCCTGTTGCCAGTGGTGTTACCAGCCTAGTTTGATTGCCATTTGTTAGTTGTTTTGTCAACAGCTTCAGAAATAGTGGAAACATACTACTTATTGCAGAAAGTTGAAGGAACTAAGGTTGATCTTAACCCTGGTATTCTTTTGTTTGATAAAGTAGATGGTTCTCCTTGAAAAATAGATGAAAATTGCATCAGTTTCTATAACAATAGTAAAGCTGGCCAATCCATTTCCTAAATGTATTTGAAATAAGCTTTATAAAGATTATAAATATGTACTGGATAGTTAGGGGCACTGTTCCCCTAATTCATTTGAAATAAGCTTTATATAGATTATAAATATGTACTGGATATTTAGGCACACTGTTCCTTGGATGTAGTATTATTGATTGAACATTAGCATTTTAACAAAAAAATATTGAGAATCACAAGTCTCAGGATGTCAAAAGAGGAAAGTTACGACCTTTCTGTTCTCAGCATTTCATTATATCAGGTCTGGTTAAATTGCACATTTACTGAAGAAAACAATATCTGTGGTGGTGGAGCTGCGGTAGCATTGTCACCTCACAGTAAGATGCTGTCCGGTTCAATTCTCAGCTAGAGCGTCTTCTGCGTGGAGACATGCATGAATGGGTGTACCTTTGTTGAAGGTTGTGCATCAGGGCTGGTAACTTGGCATGTAAAAATCAACTACCAATCATTAGCGGACCAGAGTTTTGCTGTGGCGACCCCTAACCGGGAAAAGCCGAAAGACATAAACAAACTGAAGAAAACAAAGCAAAACTCATCTTCTCCCCTTTACTTTTGCTTTCTACCTTCTCTCTCTTTTCTGAGTTTGTGCAACATTGGAGTATGTATATTTTGATAGCAGGGTAGAATGACTTGCACTCACATCAGGGACTGCAGGAAGTTTCCCAATGCAAAATAAATTGCTTTTATGTCTTTTGCAATCTTGGGAATGTTGGTTTGACACTGAAGCTTTCCAAGGTTGTATATGAGTTTGATTAAATCAATCACTTGTCAACCAAATGAACTCATTCCCTCCAGCTCTTTTGAGTGTGTACCTTTAACTGCCAGTGGGTGTGGCTTGAGCCTTTAAAAAATGAAGTCATCACCATACAGTTCTAACAAGTACTCAATGACAAAGGTCAAATATCAATACAATTGTGTTTGCCATCAAGTATGCTTCAAGATAAAATGTTCTGATACCTTGTATGTAGCACGGTTTTGGTATTATTAATACAAATATGAAAAAGTAATATTTGACTCCTAGAGTTGTCAGTAGGAGGTAACTGCAGAAACGCCTGGAGGAGCACTCGGCTGTAATTATCATAGTAAGCCTGTCCTGCAACTGTTCACCTCCCAGAAGTAGCAAATACTCCGCTGGAAAATAGTAGTTGTTCAAGGTTAATTACTATTACACTAGCTAGTTGATGAAGGATCACTGTAGTAACACATTTATCCTGCTTCCACTCCCTCGTTTGGGATTGAACATAGTTACGGTAAATTGTTTTCTATTTTGAAAGTGATTTCTAGTTTTACTTGTTTCTAGTTTAGTACAGGAAGTTGGACTGACTTAGCAAACGGATTTTTTTTTTTTTAACACAAGCATAATTCATTGTAAGGTAGTTATAGGCTTGAAGAAGAGCAGAATGCATGGGACATTACTGCATTTGCCTCTATGAGACTAGTGTTGTCCTCTTTAGGGAGGAATGGGACACTTGAATATGTATCAACAAGGCAAAAGTGAAAGTGGTACAGTGACCTTTCCTTCAAAATCTGCTGTTATGTTAAGTACCTTACACAGCTATTCTGACATGAAATAAGGTTATCACAGAGATTGTGTTAAATGTGTGAATTGTAGAAAGAACAGATAAGTTGTACCACCCGCATTCTGCATTCATTAGTGGTGTCATGGGATATATCAACCACTACCATAAGAGTGAACATGTTCTGCAGAGAGGCACTTTCTGTGGTCATTTTAGTGTAAATGATATATTAATTGATCTATTTCCAGAAAATATTACCTTTTTCCACAAAATTAAACAGGTCAAGTAACATATTCTTGGAGGAAACACAATCAGTAAACTCTGTAGTACCTGAAACATATCTTGTTCCTGTTGACAAAACTGCATATTCAACACAGGAACAACAAAATATTATAACATGTATATTCTGTTTATGTCTTTAGAGCAAAGAAGGACTGGTATTATAAACTAATATACTATTGTTGTTTATAGTAGTAAATGGGTCAGCCTTTATACATAGACTAAACATGTAACTGTGTAAAAAAAGTACATGAATATAAATGAAATGCTTGGAGCTCCACAGAATATGCTCTGAAATTGGGAAAATGCAGGCTTGTTAAAGTACCTTTTAATAAGCTTTTATTAAGCATCGTTAAGTTTTAGACTCACCCTAGAGTGCAAGAGCAGGCAGTCTTGACCACCACAAGAGGCAGAAGCTGAAATAGCTTTAAAAGCTGATAGAGTCTTCATGCTGTCACATTTTTAAGCAAGCAGTGTGGCAAAGCCAATGGCTAATAGAACAAGAACAATAAACTAAGGGTAATGCTGCTTAACGTCAGAGGTCTTAACCTCAAGATGCACGCACTCGAAGCTCTCCTCAGTATGGAGAACATAGATATCTGTACAGTGACAGAAACCTGGTTCAAGGCTCCAGAGAGCACCCCAGCACTACCAGGCTATACCTCATATCATGCTTTTCGGCCCCAAAACCCAGACTGAACCACAAAAGGAGGGGGAGTTTCCATATTTATCAAGGATATCCACACCTCCAGGTTAGTGGCATTGCACGAAGTATCGGAGACCATCCATGTGCAACTAACAGTGGGCAAGACTGCTTTTCAGTTTATAGCATCCTACAGACCACCCTCTCAAAGTCAGGAATCCCACTCGGCTTTCCTGAAAACATTGGAGAACATGAAGATCTCTCTGAACACCATTATATTGGGTGACTTCAACTACCCAAACATTGAGTGGGAGCACTACTCAAGCCCCAGCACCTTAGCCCAAAGGTTCCTGGAAATTATAAACTCAAATGCTATGGAACAACTAGCCACCACTCGCACAAGAGGGCACAACATACTAGACATGATCATTACCAACATGGGGACTCTATGCTCCACACCAGAAGTATATCCCTCATTGGTAAGATCAGACCATAAATTAATTTCACTGGATGTCCACATCCCGACCCCACCCCCAGCTCAGAAAACCACAGTGAAAAACTTCTCAAAAGCGAACTTCTCACTTCTCAAAACCGAAGTGGAATCCTTCAAGGCCCCAGGGCCAGTGGAAACTACGGCCCAAACTGCAGAATCCTATATAAACGCATTCTACGGACATCTCCAGGAATGCATGGATTATGCCATCCCAAACAAAACCAAGACCCAATCATCCAAAGGCAGGCGTCCAGACTGGTGGACCCCTGCCATAAATAAACTGTACAACAGAAGGAGGAAGCTACTACATGATAGAGCAAAATCCCTAATAGGGAAGGCATCTCTGATCAGTACTAGCAAAAAATTACGATCCCTCATAAAATCCTCCAAGGCCAGCTTCGAGAGAAAAATTGCACAGGACACCAAAGACAATCATAAGGCTTTTTTCAGTTATGTTAGGAACCTGGGATGCAACTCCCAGACTTGTTCTGAGTTGATTCTAAATGACAAAAAATACACTGAACCCACAGACATCACCAATATCCTGGCAGACAGGTTCAGTGCAAACTTCTCCACCCCCTCCCCCCAAAAGAGCAAGTATCTATCCCGGCAGAGGGCTGCCTCCCAAACATCTCTGATGCTCAGGTGAAGGCTGCCCTCTCCAAAGCAAAAAACACTGCTTCAATGGGACCAGATGGTGTCCCAGGTTGTGTCCTACATGAACTCCAAGAGGAACTAATCCCTCAAATAAAACAGCTATACAATCTCAGCCTCACTACAGGATATGTGTCCACAGAATGGCGTACAGCAACAGTGGTCCCACTCCACAAAGGTGGAGCCTCTATGGACCCTGGAAACTATCGCCCCATATGCCTGACTAGCTTAGTCTGCAAGGCTATGGAGAGGATCATCATGGAGCTCATAAACAAAGACATTGGGGACCTACAGACACTATATCCTACCCAGTTTGGCTTTGTCAAGGGCAGATCCTGCCTTTTGAACCTGGTTGACTTCTTCGAAACAGTCACCAAAGCCATAGATGAAGGAAAGGTAGTCCACACAACCTATCTGGACCTTGCAAAGGCATTTGACACAATACCCCACTCGGGCATCATAGATAAGCTATCCAACTTAAATATAAACCCCTATGTCACAAGATGGGTCACAAACTGGCTCAAAGACAGAACCCACAGAGTGAGAGTTGCTGGAGCCATGTCAGACTCAAAACCGGTCACAAGTGGCGTCCCACAGGATTCTGTCCTGGGACCACTCTTGTTCGGTATATACTATTCCGAGGTACAGGCAAACGTGGGAGGACTATGGCTCACCAAATTTGCAGACGACTGCAAACTGGGCGCCATAATCGACTCTCCAGCTGACACAAACATCCTTCAAAAAGGTCTCACAGAGACAGATAACTGGTGCCAGCACCATGGTTTAAAGCTAAATGCCAAAAAATGTATAGTCATACCCTTTGGCAAAAACAATGTACCCACAAATTACCACATAGGCAGAAACCCATTAAGTACAGAGAAAGTTATTAGGGACCTGGGAACCCAAGTTAATAGCAATCTCTCCTTTGAAAACCACATTGCCAAAGGGGTTAGAAAGACCTTCTACATAGCCCACCTCATCAGGAAGGGTTTCACATCTAGATCAAGAGAGGTAATCATGCCATTCAGCAAAAATGGAGACAAGTTCCGAAAGTCAAACTCCACAAAAGAACAAATGGTAACTTGTGGAGGAAATAAGGCGCCAAAAGATTGTTTTACCAAGGTTTTAATAATCCACAGCACGCAAACAGCTTTCCAACGAAAAATACACCAAGGTTCACAGCACTAACGCAAAATCTGGACACTGCATTTTTGTTTAGATCACTTCCTCAAATGCAGTTCAATAATAAATCAGGTCATATTCTTCAGTATTTATACATAACCTGATGAGAATTAAACACTCAATTAAGCAATTAAGTAATAACTTTGATAGCAATAAGCAATCAGTTTAAAACCATATTCACTAGTCAGCGCATAAAACCTTACATATAAACAGCATAAATAGAATAAATAGAATACTATTCAACCACATAATCTTTAAAAATACATAAATTTTAAAAAACACAGTTAGATAATCAGACATAAATATATATAAATTACAATTTAATTAATAAATAGAGTTGATAGATAGCTAAATCTGTATAAGCAAAACCTCATATGCTTGTCAAACATTGCCATCTATAGGTGAAACTAAGATTATAACGAAACAAGCAAGTTTACTTATTTATTTGTGTGTATTAGAAGCCTGAACATATAAAGGGCTTGTTTAGACATTTATATTCCATTTTTAACCTTTAAAGTGCATCAGTGCATGATAAATAAATAATAAATAATAAATAATAAATAAATAAATAGTGAATAATCTTTCTAATAACATAGGGGAATACTATATATAAACACTATAAGAATGGTTAGAGCTTAGCTGCTCTCATTTTTAAAACTGGGGCAATAGATATATTATCATTCAGCCCTGGGGTTTTATTAGCTTCTAGGTAAATTTGCCATAAAAGCTCTTTGTATTCAATAGATGTTTCCCAGGGTCCACCTCTTGGGTCTCTGTCAACTACTTCTAAAACAAAGAAAGTAAGAGAAGCCTGTTCACAATTCACTTTATGCCTAAAGAGGGCGTTGTTGGCACACTGATTCCTAATATCATAGCAATGTTCATAAATCCTACTCCTTAGCTTACGTTCAGATTTACCTACATAAAATGCATCACATTTTTTGCACAGAGCTAAGTACACAATGCCACTAGTCTGGCAGTTGGCAAAGTATTTACTTTCAATCAGCAAATCCCTACTCTTAAGGTATATAGTGTTTCGAGGTACTACATGGGTGCATTGGTTGCACCTACCACATTTAAAGGTACCAACTCTGCCCTGTTTGACATTCCCACCAAACTTTTTACTTTCCAACAAATTTTTAATACTCTTCCCTTTTCTAAATGTACATTTAAAAGGGGTGGAAAATATATTGGGTAAATCTGAAATTTCCCCAAAATTGGTCCACTCTTTCTCTAATATATTGCTAATTTTTTGAGCTTCTCCACTAAAGTCCAGTACAAAATTACTACTGCCTTTAAACATTTCCACTTTCTGTTGTCCTGTTTGCCAGTTCATATCACCTAATATTGGTTTAAATTTGTCAACTCTTCTTATTTTAACCTCATCCTCAATTTCTTTAATTAAATGGGGAGGGTATCCTCTAGCCATAAACATTTCCCTTAATATATCACATTCATTGTTAAAATCTTGCTCCCTCGAAGTCATGCGACTTCCCCTTACATACTGTCCTTTTATTATACCTTCCTTTTGATAATGGGGGTGAGCACTATCATATGCTAGGAATGAATTAGAATAGTTCTGTTTTCTAAATACTCTTGAATAAAAATTATTGTCATCACCTTTACCAATGAAAATATCTAAATAGTTTAGGGATGTTTTGTCCAATACATAGGTGAATTTCAAAAAACTAGTAGACTTGCTAATATAATCGAAAAATATTTTGAAATCCTCCTCGGTCCCTACCCATAAGAAGCACATATCGTCAAGGTAGCGTTTGTACAGCTTCCAAGAGTTTTTATATGGGGAATTCAAATTAATTTTATTCTCCCAAGCTGATAGTATAATGTTAGTATATACTGGAGCGCATCTTGCCCCCATAGCAATTCCTTTAGTTTGCTTAAAATATTCCCCTTCATAATATACAAAATTGTTGTTTAAAACCAGCTCCATCAGTGTTAAAATCAAATAGAATTCATTACTACTAAATTTACCAAAATTAACCAAAGCTTCCTCAAACCATTGTAGGCCTTCCTTGAGTGGGATGGAAGAAAAAAGATCTACTATGTCAATAGTGACAAAGATAATTTCTTTGTCAAAAATACTATTATTGATATTTTGTAGTAAGTCCCATGAGTCCTTAACTATGCCCGTTCCTTCCTTAACTACAATTTTTAATTTTTCATCCAGCCATTTGGCTAAGGGGGCAGTTACAGATCCTTCAGAGGCTACTATAGGCCTCAATGGCGGGTCATTGACATCTTTATGGACCTTAGGCACCCCAAATATACAAGGGACTCTAGGTTTCGACACATTTAAATATTTAAACAAATTCAGGTCAATAGAACCTTCAAGAAGCATGTCATTCAAAGCCAACCATATTTTCTTGTTTCCTATATTTATTTCATTTACAGATGCTCTTTCATACCTATCCAAGTTTTCCAAGATATCCATCATTTTAGTTTCATAAAAGGCATGGTCCATTATTACCATCCCCCCACCTTTGTCAGGTTTAACTACCCTAATGTTAGGGTCATTCGATAATGTGTTTAGTAAATTGAATTCATCTTTAGTCAAATTCGGAGTTACCCAATTATTCGCAAGTTCAGTTCTAATTTTTCTTTCCATTAACACTTCAAAATTCTTCAGTTGTGGGTTCAAAGGGGGGTTAAAGGTGCTCTTCCTCTTCAAGCATTCAGTTTGAATGAAAACTCTATTTATTAATTAAATTGTAATTTATATATATTTATGTCTGATTATCTAACTGTGTTTTTTAAAATTTATGTATTTTTAAAGATTATGTGGTTGAATAGTATTCTATTTATTCTATTTATGCTGTTTATATGTAAGGTTTTATGCACTGACTAGTGAATATGGTTTTAAACTGATTGCTTATTGCTATCAAAGTTATTACTTAATTGCTTAATTGAGTGTTTAATTCTCATCAGGTTATGTATAAATACTGAAGAATATGACCTGATTTATTATTGAACTGCATTTGAGGAAGTGATCTAAATGAAAACGCAGTGTCCAGATTTTGCGTTAGTGCTGTGAACCTTGGTGTATTTTTCATTGGAAAGCTGTTTGCGTGCTGTGGATTATTAAAACCTTGGTAAGGTAATCATGCCACTTTATTCATCCCTCATCAGGCCCATCATAGAATACAATGCCCCTTTTGGGATGTACCTTACCCGACACCTGCAGCAATTAGAAAGACCCCAAAAGTATCTCACCAAGAGGATCAAGGGTCTCAAACAGATGCCATATGCTGCTCGGTTAAAAAAACTCCAGCTCTACTCAGTTGCATACCGCCTACTTCGAGGCGATCTATGCCTGACATACAAAGCTATGTCAAATCCAGAATTAATGGACATGCTCCACCTCAGTAAATCTAAATCCCTTAGAGCCACACGCTCGAGGGACTTGAACCTCAGCACAGAAATAAATAGAACTTGCTGGAGGGCAGGTTCATAACCCAGAGGCTCCCTTTGCTCTGAAATAGAATTCCAGTTCATGTGAGGCAGAGCACCTCACTGAATCTCTTCAAGAAGAATCTCGATAGGTGGATGGGGGATTGTAGGTTTGTCCCAGGGATTACTCCCGTGTCACTATTAGACAGAGGCACAATAAACTAAACCTTAAAAAGGGCACAGTATACTCAAATCAAGGGGTGGCGTAAGCCATACAGAATCGGGCTAGGCTTATAATTGCCCCAGGGCAGATAGCCTAGTATGAACCTATGAACCTATAACAGCTTTTAACGCTGTTAATCTCTCAGAGGGACACTTTACTTCTGCCAACTGTCTACTATCATTAAGTGCATTACAGCTTTCAAAGCTGTTTGTGCTCCTACACTAAATTTTACTGTAATGTGTAGTACATGGAGCTATTAAACCTCCATGTACTGCAAAGGCTTCTGATAAGGTCTCTCAAATCATAATTCTTATGTGATCTGGACATGGAATATCAAGATTCATTTTTCTAGGCATCCATGTTTTGAACACATAACATAGATTATTATCATATTTCCAGTCATAACCAACGTATTATGTGTTTGACACATGGATGTCAAGAAAGTCCCCTTGAGAGTAAAGCTTGAAAAATGGATCTTAGTATCCCTGTCAAGAACTGAACATTGACCTGATTATAAATCTTTGCAGTGCAGGGAGAGTTATTTGCTCTGTGTATTACTAGTTACAGTAAAAAGAGTAGCAGCACAAAATGTTTCACCAGTTTACAAAGCCTTTGGAAGCAGCTAAAGCATTTAGCACTGCTAGACAGCAGGCAGAAATGATGAGTGCCTGTAGAAATAAGGGTTTTAAAAGCTATTAGATTCTTTGTTTTACCACATTTTGGAGGCAGAGTGAAGTCTGAACATCTTTTAATAGCTATTTTACCTTCTCCCTCTGTTCTTCCACAATCCACTGTCAATCCCAATCATGAGACCCAATTTTAACAGCTCTTAGGTGTGCTTGATAAGCTTTAAGCACCCCTAAGTACTATTAACATCAGGCCTTTCTTCTTAATAAGTTTCTCTTTTTCCTGATTTCAGGGTGTAGTCATGGTGTTTCATGCACTACAAGCTGGTTATGATTAGGGACTTGATAGTAAACCTCTGTGTTATTATACCACACATTTATACATGCTTAGTAAGGCTGAGTGACTCTGTAAAGTAAAAAAAAAAAAAGATAAGGCATTAAGACTATAACATAGGGAAAAAGGCTAGGTCCTTGCGCACTACTGAAAGTGAATTTCAGCATTTTCATTTAATTAATTTTGTCCACATTTAAGCATTACAAGAAAAAAGCAAATATCTAAAACTGTTTCAGATATTTTCAGTTCTGGTCTATACTTTGGACGTAAGTTTAATGTTTTCAGGCCTCTTATTTCCAAATGAACTCAGCAAATGCTCTGGCTATATAACATTTACATTTTTAAACATGAGCTGTAAGTGAAAATTAAACAGTTCATTCAGCATGAAAGAAACTGCCAGACATGACCTAAACTCTGAAATATAAAGTAACACTGAAACAACAGCATATTATTCATTATGCAGCATACGAATAATAATACAGTCGTGAAGCCCTTCACTGAACAGGAACCTCTTTTCTTTAAATTATGCATGGATATAATGAAGATAAGCTATTGATCCCTTATAATGACTATACTCAGAGAAAAAGAATGGGAAAATAAGAGTGCTGGATGTGTTATTTATAGAAGTGTGTGTGTGTGTGTGTGTGTGTGTGTGTGTGTGTGTGTGTGTGTGTGTGTGTGTGTGTGTGTCTAATATTGCTGTAGTGAAAATTCTACATCTCTGTACATATTACTAAACACTGACCTTAGAAATAATGCTACAGAAAACGTGCATACAGTGTTTTAGCAGAAAACGAAATTTTATTCTGTGATTTGCATTACCTGCTGTTTTCCTTATTTGTTGATCACTGTTGCTTCAGTTATATCTCTGTTCTCATTAGCGTTGAAAGCTTTTCAAGGCTGAACAGAGTCCTTTTGAGAAATAGCAGCTGCTCATTTTCAGACGTATTTGTACCTCTTATCTCAGACAATGCAGCCATAACATGAAGTGCATTACAACAGGGTCAACCGAAACTGACAAGGCTGTCAATAAACTCCATGAGGGATGAATGCGTTCATATGGCACATGTTCTGGAAGCATGCCTGAACTGCAACAGATATAAGGCTGAAAAAGCTTGTCTTTTGTCCAGCCGTAACATCTTGTTTCATGCTCACACACAGACGCACTCTTATAATTTCAGCTAGCCTTCAAGTAGTAATGTTTCTGCCAAAAAATGCTATCTATTTTTCATACTTGTATATTAATACTTCTTATTTGACTAAATGGAGGTAACAGTTGTCAGTAGCAGTTTAGATGAAAGGATTAAGGCAATGAGCCGACAAAAACTTCCTGTTGTAGTCCTGAGTTTCAGTCCCCCATTTCCCGTGTGCTTATTGCATGACTTTGATCAAATTAAATTAAAAAAAAAACAGTGGCCCTAGGATGCCTTAAAAAGAAGCACCTGTGCCTGGTGTGTTTCTCTGGTTAACAAATGAATAAATTAATGAAATCGTGACCACCATCCAGTCAAAATGTTGCTTAAACAAACAGGACTGAAATATTATGTCTTGATACTGCGACTGTAACAAAACATGGTGCAGGGATCACCACTAAGATGTAAACATACCCTGCAATAACCTTACAAAAGGGTCAGGTAAGATAAAATTGTGGGGTTACCCCTGTAGTATGAAAGAGATGCACACAATAAAACACATGTAAATAATAAAAGGGTCGGGTAAGATGAAATTGGGAATTACCCCTCTATATTATGATAGAGATGTAAACAATAAACCACAAGTAAATAATGAAGAGAGAATGATGTTCAGGTCATAATGCGACTTGAATTACCCAAACAGTTTGTACAGGGGTTACATCTAAAATATCTCCTTGTGCGGTAGGTAAAGATCATAAATAGATTAGTGATATCAAAGGATGTCAGGGAATGGTGACATACTCCTGGTGGTAACTTTAATATGCTGCTAATAAATGTTTTGACAGTCTTTGCCTCTGCTGCCTGTTGACCATCATGCCCTTCCCAGTCAATCTGCCAATTCATTCCTTGTTACTGGGGGTGAGGGTCATTCAAGAGGGGCAGTTATTCAGACAGCCATCAGGGATGATACCAGTTTTTTTTTAACTTAAGCCCTAAATCCCTTACTGATTTCCTGGTTGTAAAGCCAAAGCGAGGCATTTAATGGGTTTCTGGAACTGGTTACCCCACATGTCTGCATGGGATATTGCTAGCAAGCAGTTCTGCCTCATTCTCATGTACAGGAAGTGGTTTCCCTAGTTTCCTGTAGAGAATTCACACTTTCCTATGTGCCCTCAACTAACTTCTATCAGTCCAAGCTGACAAGAGTGACAAGCTGTCCACACTGCCTCAGTCCTCTCCCACCCTTCCTAATTCCACCAGTGTCAGGGTTGTAATGGAAACCTGACTCCACCAGTGTCAGGGCTGTAATGGAAACCTGACTCCACCAGTGTCAGAGCTGTAATGGAAACCTGACTCCACCAATGTCAGGGTTGTAATGGAAACCTGACTCCACCAGTGTCAGGGCTGTAATGGAAACCTGACTCCACCAGTGTCAGGGCTGTAACGGAAACCTGACTCCACCAGTATCAGAGCTGTAATGGAAACCTGACTCCACCAGTGTCAGGGCTGTAATGGAAACCTGACTCCACCAGTGTCAGGGCTGTAATGGAAACCTGACTCCACCAGTGTCAGGGCTGTAATGGAAACCTGTCTCCACCAGTGTCAGCGCTGTAAAGGAAACTGGACTCCTCCAATGTCAGGGCTGTAAAGAAAACCTGGTTGCCTGGGTTGCTCAAGGCACATCCCTCTGTGGCATGGAGCCAGGTGTGGGATGGAGCCAGGCTTCATTACCTGTGAATTAAACACTCTGAATGAAGCTGCTCCTGTTGGTGATATCATTTTAGATACTTGCAGGGATCTAATACTAGAAACTATCCAAGAATGAGCAGTGGAGAAAGTGGTATTACATACGGGGGAGAGGGGACTTCATATCAGAAAATGGATATGTAGTTGGGTAGAGGTTATCAAAGAAGAGCGTTATGTATATTTAGCTGTAGAGATAAACCACTTAAAACTTAAAATTTGGACTTCATGAGGGAAAAGTTTGTGAAAGTACATCATTCTGTCAGAAAAACGTTAGTAGACAGGCATAAAGGTAGTATGGAAGAACAATGGAGTGCACCAAACTTAATCCATGCAAGGCATCCTCCGACCCATTACTGATGGATTTACTGTATATCAGCAAGTCAAGTGGCATCAAATACACAGTCTAGGGTCTAAACCGCTTTTGAAACATCAATATAATGGTGTGTAGGGACAGATGTATCTTGCAGAAGATTCCGCTACTATGGAACAGACTCCCTATCCACATAAAACAAAGTTCATCCATGTCCATTTTCAAGAGCAACTTAAATCTATGTCTGGCAAACAGAAAATTTACCCCGGGGCTATCCCCTGCATGTTGCCACTCTTCATACTATTTTGTACAGCACAATGGCTAACGGTCTACGAATACCAGCCTCAATGTTTAATACATTCTCTAATAAGTGTGAACAAATGAAAAACAGCATGTAAGGCAAACATTATATGTGCAAGTATACAAACATAAACAAAACAAATTGAAGTAGCAGATTGTTGCAATAAATAATAAAAGCATTTTGAATAACAACATAAAAGTTGCCTCTGCTTTTGGATAAATATAAGCAAAAGAAGACAGCATTTACAAACAAGCATTTTATATGCAAACATGCAAAAATCGATGTGGTACACTGAAAATGCTGGATTTTCCAGTTAAATAACAAATGCATTATAAATTAGAAAGGACATCTCTGGTTGCAAATGGTAGTAATGACAACTTTAACCATTTCAACTTCACTGAGTGGTTAAGAAAAGGATGTGCTTGGGAATTTAATCCCGAACCAATATGAACGAGTTTTGGAACCCTGGATAACCAGTTAAAAACTTTTCAGGATCTTCTTTTTCAATAACAAAAACTTCAATGTTTTAACAATAAAAAGTGGTAACCGGCAAATGGGAGTGTCCTGCTTTTTTATTTTTTATCAGGTTTTATAGTTTGTTTGGTTTTAATTGTTTGGTGGTATGGAAGGCACCCCAGTAACCGGTGAAGTCACTCAGGACCATTCCGAGAGATTTTGCGAGTATGTTGGAAAGCTTACAGCCTTAGTTCAAGGGCTTACAGTGCAAGTTGCAACAGTAATCACCAACGGAAGGACTTATACAGCAGAGCAATCTTTACCAGCCAGCAGCCAGCATGATTTGTTCTCTTCAGCCTCAGAGAGGGCGGATGCTTCTGGGATTACACCGGCCCAGAGAAAAGGAGGGTTTACTGTGAACCATGTTACCGGAAACAGCAACACAAGTGCAGAAAGGATTTCTCTGGTTACAAATGGTAGAAATAACAACTTTACCCATTTCAACTTCACTGAATGGTTGAGAAGGATGTGCTTGGGAATTTAATCCCGAACCAATATGAACGAGTTTTGGAACCCTGGATAACCAGTTAAAAACTTTTCAGGATCTTCTTTTTCAATACCAAAAACTTCAACGTTTTAACAAAAAAAGTGGTAACTGGCCAAGGGGAGTGTTCTCCTTTTTTGTTTTTTTTATAAGGTTTTATACATTATGAATTGTGCTGTAAAACTAATCATTACTTTATGGGTTTAAATTTTAAAACATTCTCTATACTCAGATGGCTGTTAAGCCACCACGAATGACCTGCATTAAGTTTGATCTGCTATTTAAATTCTTTGATTTTTTTCCAGTATGCCGTCTGTGTCACCAACATGGACATGTAATACAATCTGGTCAACAACAAAAAAAAAAACAAAACCTTTTTAAGGTTAGAACAGTTTCATAAGGGTTTAAATAGGACATTTTAAGCAATTTATTTATAATTGCATGCAGGTGTTTGTAACTTCTCTGTGAAAGCTTGTGACATTTTTCCAGCACAGCAATTATCAATGGGCTTCCATGTGGTCACACAGACTACTTTTCTCAGAAAATTGGTCTCAAAAGATGTGCTTAAATAAGTCAAATGTAATATTGGACCTGTGCTAATAAAATGAACATACTTATAGCAGCCACATGAAAACATATATGCAGCCTTTGCAGATGTACATGTAGGAGACCTTAACTCCATATCTCTCAACCTTTTCATGCAAGAAATCTGGACAAAGCCTAAAATAATGGGGGGACAAAGGCCCAAAAATAGGGACAGATTTTAAATATTGCTTGTATAAACTTAGAAAGTTGCTAGAATAACAAGTTTTGTGTTAGCATGCATTTTCTGCATTATATTAAGTTTGAAACTCAAATGTATGTCGATATTCATTGACTTCAGTCTTTAGTGATTTGGCAGAAAGCCACACATTTTGAAGAACAGACTAAAAATATGAGGCAAAAATCTGGACAGTCTGCGAAAATCTGTACAGTTGAGAGGTATGTGCTGTCTCGTTTTCTGTCATGGGCTTTAAATTCCTGCCTTTTTTTTGTTTATTACAGGGGCTACCCCTATTTTATGAATTACATCTGGTTTACCCATAAGGATGTTCCTAATATCCTGCACTATGCCTCTAATCAGCTCAGCATCTACACTGAATGCAACAGGAAAGTGTGATTATTTGACACAAGGTTATTCAAATAGGATAGATGTTATTCCAGACAAATTGTCACCTGAAATGGGAAGAAACAGTGAAGCACACTGAATATCAAAAGCAAGCTCTACATTAAGTTCTCAGTTCTCTTTAACGGAATAATTACCTGTGTCTAAGGCTCTTCTTCAGAAAGCTTATTTAATGAGGCGAGTCTGCACAAAGAAGTGACGTGATGTTTTATAGCATTTTTTTATCAATTATGCCAGATGATCACTCCTTGTTAACAAAAGAAGTTTATCTATGAAGTCTAGAAGAAAACTTACTCTGTGATCTATCACAATTTACATCAACATCTAAGCAAAGAGCCTTGTTGTTCTTTTGAGCAGTGAATGAAAGAAAATTTGTATTTCTGTTCGAGTCATAAAAATTATTTCAGTTGCGATTCACTGCTTTTCCAAATAATAAATTATCAATAGACTGAATATAAATCTGTACAACTTGTAAAATGTCTGGAGAATACAAACATACCTCCCAGCTGTCCATATTTTTGCAGAATGTCCAGATTTTGCCTCTTATTTTTGGTTTGTTCCTCATAAAATTTGTGGTTTCCTGGCAAATCACTGGGGACTGCTTTCTGTAAACAATGACAGGCATTTAAGGTTCAGGTCCTTCAGAAAATGCATGCCAAACTTATTATTCTAGCAGCTTTATAAGTTCATAAATGCAATAATTAATAAAAATCTTTTCCTGATTTTGAACCTTTGTCCCCCCATTATTTTTGGCTTTGTCCAGATTTCTTGTTCTAACAACTTGAGAGGAATGAATACAAATCATAAGTTCTTTGCCAAAACTAAATTAAGCAGGGTGCAGAAGGTCTCACTTACAATGTAAGAGTGTGACGCTTGAGTGAGTCTCTGGTTTGTCATCCAAAAAAAATAGCCATTGACTCAGTTTTAGACCTTGCCTTGCTGATATATAGACACACACATATATATGTACATGCATGTGCGTGCTTGTGTGCGTGTGTGCGTGTGTGTGTGTGTGTGTGTGTGTGTGTGTGTGTGTGTGTGTGTGTGTGTGTGTGTGGTGTGTGTATGTATATATCTATATAAGTATGTATATATACATGGCCGGCCTTAGATAAACTGGCACATTATACAAAAAGACTCCATGGTGCCCCCCTGACCAAACCCATCCTAGCCTGTTCACACTATTGGGATTACTTTTTTCCTCTACTTTGTCTCACAGTTTGTCTTAATTTTCATTTCTGTTTCCTG